>NC_073411.1:14513776-14548776 GCF_028641065.1 Leucoraja erinaceus | reverse complement strand
CCTACGAATAAAAAAAGTATCAATTTTTCCTTTTTTTTACTCGCGAGCATTTTTCAACGTTCAAAAATACGCCGCGACCTAGCTGAGGCCTCGAGTACGCGGAGACCACTCTCGAGCATGAAGGAGAGTTACGAAGATCTCTTGCAACCTCGTGTCCACCATGCTGCGAGTATGAGTCGAGGGCAAACACGCCAAGTGGGACAGCCCCTTAACTTCAAGTAACCCTTGCCTTCCCTCTCACCATCCCTCCCCCACTCCACTTCTCCAATTAGTTTGACTGCCCCCGATTACATTTAATCTGTTTCCTTCATTGTCACCTTCTCCGAGCTAACAATGATCTAGTCTACGTTTACCTTGACCTTATCCCCTTTGATCTCTCATTTTCACACCTTACCCTTCCATATCTCTGCGTCTCTCCCTTCCCTGACTCTCAATCTGAAGAAGGGTCTTGACCTGAGATGTCACCCATTGCTTCTATCCAGAGATGCTGCCCGTCCCACTGAGTTACTCCAGCATTTTGTGTCCATCTATCTAAGGGATAGTGCTGTTGTATGAGGTGATCGAGGGTTGGCATGGGCAGAAGGGCCGAAGGGCCTGTTTCCGCACTGTATCTCTGCACTAAACCAGACTGTCCTGGTTATGCACCTGTCCCGAGTGTCCTGAGATGCCAACACACCTTGGCCAGGTGTTCACCTCTCACCTGTGGGCCTGTTTCCAAACCGTATCAAAGATTAAAGTAGAGTAGCCATGGAGGACAGCAGAGGAGAGGCCCTTCGGCCCACAATGTTGGTGCTGACCCACCTTCTCGTAGTTAGCGGACCCCCCCATGACAGCAGCATCTACGATGCCACTGAGCAGCATGGAGAGGGGGTGGGCAGGGAGCGCTACTTCCCATGCGTAACGCTGAACCATGTTGCTGATCTTCTCGTTGGTCTTCTCCATGGTCTCGATGGCGTTCTCCAATGGACTGATCTCTTCCTGCAAGCAGATCGGGTGGTACATGCTCTTACTCAACGACACGGCATTGACCCATCGAAGGGTCTCGACCTGAAACGTCACCCATTCCTTCTCTTCAGAGAGGCTGCCTGTCCCACCCCGCCCCGCTGAGTTACTCCAGCACTTTGTGTCTATCTTTGGTGTAAACCAGCACCTGCAGTTCCTTCTTACACATATGTAAGAAGAAACTGCAGACTTCAGAATTAAGGGACAGACGTTTAGGGGTAACATGAGGGGGAACTTCTTTACTCAGAGAGTGGTAGCGGTGTGGAATGAGCTTCCAGTGGAAGTGGTGGAGGCAGGTTCATTGGTATCATTTAAAAATAAATTGGATAGGCATATGGATGAGAAGGGAATGGAGGGTTATGGTATGAGTGCAGGCAGGTGGGACTAAGGGGAAAAAAAAAAAAAACATTTGTTCGGCACGGACTTGTAGGGCCGAGATGGCCTGTTTCCGTGCTGTGATTGTTATATGGTTATATGGTTATATGTACATTGAAAAATGGCACAAAGTGCTGGAGCCACTGATCGGGTCAGGCAGATTATCTGGAGTACAAGGATAGTTGATATTTCGTGTTGATGTGGGGGGGGGGGGGGGGGGGGGGGGAGAGAGAGAGGGCAGGACAAAGCCTGGTGAGTGATAGGTGGACACAGGAGAGAGGGAGGTTTGATAGGCAGCTGGTTGGACAAAGACCTTTGTAAATTGGCCCTGGTACGTCGGGAGTGGATGTGAAAATGGGGTAACATAGACCCAGTGTGGATGGGTGATCGCTGGTCGGCAGGGACCCCATGGGCCGAAGGGCCTGTTCATATGCTGCATGTCTAGACATTGTGGGATCTCGTCATTAGTTTAGTTTAGAGATACAGCGTGGAAACAGGCCCTTCGGCCCAACGAGTCCGTGCCGACCAGCGATCCCCGCACACTAACACTATCCTACACACACACACACACACAAACCGGAGCACCCAGAGAAAACCCACGTGGGTCACGGGGAGAACATAGAAACATAGAAATTAGGTACAGGAGTAGAGGCCATTCGGCCCTTCGAGCCTGCACCGCCATTCAATATGATCATGGCTGATCATCCAACTCGGTATCCTGTACCTGCCTCTGATCCCTTTAGCCACAAGGGCCACATCTAACTCCCTCTTAAATATAGCCAATGAACTGTGGCCTCGACTACCCTCTGTGGCAGAGAATTCCAGAGATTCACCACTCTCTGTGTGAAAAAAGTTCTTCATCTCATCTCGGTTTTAAAGGATTTCCCCCTTATCCTTAAGCTGTGACCCCTTGTCCTGGACTTCCCCAACATCGGGAACAATCTTCCTGCATCTAGCCTGTCCAACCCCTTAAGAATTTTGTAAGTTTCTATAAGATCCCCCCTCAATCTTCTAAATTCTAGAGAGTATAAACCAAGTCTATCCAGTCTTTCTTCATAAGACAGTCCTGACATCCCAGGAATCAGTCTGGTGAACCGTCTCTGCACTCCCTCTATGGCAATAATGTCCTTCCTCAGATTTGGAACGTACGAACTCCACAAAGACAGCACCTGTGGTCAGGATGGAACCCGGGTCTCTGGCGCTGTGAGGCAGCAGCTCTACCCGCTGTGCCACCTTTGAGCGTGAGAGTCAGGAAGTGTCTGGACCAAGTTCACACCAAGTGAGAACGAGACGGGGTGGGGCAGCGGGGAGAAGCAGTGACCCAGGTTGGAGGCCGAGTGTGGGTGCTGCGAGTGTGGAGTTTGCACGTTCCCCGTGTGATGGTGTGGGTCGCGCCAGTGATGGGGGAACTTACCACGGTGACTGTGCTGACCTCGAACCACTGCAGAATGCCGGGGAATTTGTAGACGGTGGTGTATGTGACCCTCTCGATCCACATGGTCTGTAAGACAAGTCCACAGGTCAGAGAGCCGAGCCCAGCCCACCTTGACCCAAACCCCCCCCCCTCCCCGACTCTGCTCAGTGACCAGTCTCCCTCTGTGTGGGTGAGCAAGGTGCCGCGCGCGGGCAGCAGTCAGGTGTGCACAAACACCTTTACCTGGGCAGGTGCACGGATAGGACAGGTAGAGAGAGAGATATGGGCCAATGCACACGATGGACTAGTGTGGCAGCATGGAAGGGTTGGGCCGAAGGGCCTGTTTCTGCTCTGAATAGTTCTGTAACTGTATGAATTGCGTGCCCCCCCCCCCCCACAGCGCGGCGCTCCACCCACCCCCCCCCCCCCTCCCTCCGCACTTTGTAGAAACAAGGAACTGCAGATGCTGGTTTGCCACGGAAATAAACCCAGAGGCACTGGGAGATGCAGGACCCAGAGTGCTGGAGTAACTCAGTGGGTCAGGCAGCATCTGTGGAGAACATGGATAGGTGACGTTTCACAGAGTGCTGGAGTAACTCAGCGGGTCAGGCAGCATCTGTGGAGAACATGGATAGGTGACGTTTCACAGAGTGCTGGAGTAACTCAGCGGGTGCAGCAGCATCTATGGAGCTAAGGGAAATAGGCAACGTTTCGGGCCGAAACCCGGAAGGGTTTCGGCCCGAAACGTTGCCTATTTCCAGAAGGATTTTGGCCCGAAACGTTGCCTATTTCCTTAGCTCCATAGATGCTGCTGCACCATAAATCAGCGGGTCAGGCAGCATCTGTGGAGAACATGGATAGGTGACGTTTCACAGAGTGCTGGAATAACTCAGCGGGTCAGGCAGCATCTGTGGAGAACATGGATAGGTGACTTTGCATTTCGTGCTGGAACCATTTTTCAGTCTGAAACGTCACCTATCCACGTCCTCCACAGATGCTGCCTGACCCGCTGAGTTACTCCAGCTCGTTGTGTCTAAGGGTTGGTGCGAGTGTTGAGGGTGAGTTTCCAGTGTCTGAATCTCCTGGTGTCTCTGGATTTCTTTACTCTGGGTCCAGTGAACGCCAGTGATCATGGCCAGTGCCGGGTTCGGGTCTCACCAGAAACTCGTTATCGGGATCTTTCTCTCCCCTGTGGAATGGTCTCGAGTACTGGAACTGCTGCACTTCATTGGCCCGGTAGAAGCTGCAAGGAGATAAGACCAGGTGACATATCTGACCCTCACGCACCGCTCACAACACGCGCGCTCACAACACACGCTCACAACACGCGCTCACAACACACGCGCTCACAACACACGCTCTCACAACACGCGCTCTCACAACACGCGCTCACAACACACGCTCTCACAACACACGCTCTCACAACACACGCTCTCACAACACACGCTCTCACAACACACGCTCTCACAACACGCGCTCACAACACACGCTCTCACAACACGCTCTCACACCACACGCGCTCACACCACGCGCTCTCACAACACACGCTCTCACAACACGCGCTCACAACACACGCTCTCACAACACACGCTCTCACAACACACGCTCACAACACACGCGCTCACAACACACGCGCTCACAACACGCGCGCTCACAACACGCGCTCACAACACGCGCTCACAACACGCGCTCACAACACACGCGCGCTCACACACACGCGCTCACAACACGCGCGCTCACAACACACGCGCGCTCACAACACACGCTCACAACACACGCTCACAACACACGCGCTCACAACACACACGCGCGCTCACAACACACGCTCTCACAACACACGCTCTCACAACACACGCGCTCTCACACACGCGCTCACAACACACGCTCTCACACAACACACGCTCACAACACACGCTCTCACAACACACGCTCTCACAACACGCGCTCACAACACACGCGCTCACAACACACGCGCTCAACACACACACACTCTCACAACACACGCTCTCACAACACGCGCTCACAACACACGCTCTCACAACACACGCTCACAACACGCGCTCACACACGCTGGAGTACACTCAGCGGGTCACAACACATCTCACAACACAGCTAACAACACACGCGCTCACAACACACGCGCTCACAACACACGCGCTCACAACACACGCTCACTCCCAGTGTATGGGTCACACACACACAGTGTGGGGTAACTCAGCGGGACAGGCAGCATCGCTGGACAACATGGACAGGTGACGTTTCCTAGAGTGGCCCTTCAGCCCAACTTGCCCACACCGGCCAACAATGTCCAAGCTACACTAGTCCCACCTGCCTGCGGTTGGTCCATATCCCTCCAAACCTGTCCTATCCGTGCACCTGTCTAACTGTTTCTTAAACGATGGGATAGTCCCAGCCTCAACCACCTCCTCTGGCAGCTCGTTCCATACACCCACCCCACTCTGTATGAAAAAGTTACCCCTCAGATTCCTATTAAAACTTTCCCCTTCACCTTGAACCTGTGTCCTCTGGTCCTCGATTCCCCTACTCTGGGCAAGAGACCCTGCCCAATCTGTTCCTCTCATGATTTTATACACCTCTATAAGATCTCCCCTCATCCTCCTGCGCTCCATGGAATAGAGACCCAGCCTGCTCAACCTCTCCTTGTAGCTCACACCCTCTAGTCCTGGCAACATCCTCGTGAATCCCTGTCTTTCTACCTCTCTCTGTGGACCATGCCCGCTGATGCTGGCCGGCAGCCTTCTGCTTCACTCTGTCTAAGGTGAGTGGCGGAGAGAGTAGCGTGTACCAGGACACGCCCGCGCCAGGGCAGTCACGGTGGCGCAGCGGTAGAGTTGCTGCCTTACAGCGCTCACAGCGGCAGAGACCCGGGTTCGATCCTGACTACGGGCACTGTCTGTACACAGTTCGTGACCTGCGTGTGTTTTCTCCGAGATCTTCGGTTTCCTCCCACACTCCAAAGACGTGCAGGTTTGTAGATTAATTGGCTTGGTGTAAGTGTAAATTGTCCCCAGCGTGTTTGTGTGTAGGATAGTGTTAGTGTGCGGGGATCGCTGGTCGGCGCGGACTAGGTTTCTGTGCTGTATCTCTAAACTAAACTAACAGACTGAGCAGCGAGACTCCACTTACTTCAGGATCTGCTCTGGAACGGGTTTATCCTTGAACTGCAACGGCAAGTTCAACACCGGCTTCACCGTGAAACACTGCACATCTGGCAACTCAGGTCAAGGTTGAGACCACAACACTCTCTGTGGAGCAAGGAACTGCAGATGCTGCTTTACAGACAGGCACAAAATGCTGGAGTAACTCAGCGGGACAGGCAGCATCTCCGGAGAGAAGGAATGGGTGACGTTTCGGATCAAGACCCTTCTTCAGACTGAGAGTCAGGGGAAAGAGAGACTAGAGATAGAGAAACATAGAAATTAGGTGCAGGAGTAGAGGCCATTCAGCCCTTCGAGCCTGCACCGCCATTCAATATGATCATGGCTGATCATCCAACTCAGTATCCCGTACCTGCCTTCTCTCCATACCCCCCTGATCCCCTTAGCCACAAGGGCCACATCTAACTCCCTCTTAAATATAGCCAATGAACTGGCCTCAACTACCCTCTGTGGCAGAGAGTTCCAGAGATTCACCACTCTCTGTGTGAAAAAAGTTCTCCTCATCTCGGTTTTAAAGGATTTCCCCCTTATCCTTAAGCTGTGACCCCTTGTCCTGGACTTCCCTAACATCGGGAACAATCTTCCTGCATCTAGCCTGTCCAACCCCTTAAGAATTTTGGGAAGAGTAGGGTGTGAAAACATAAGATCAAAGGGGACAAGGCCCAGGGAAAATGTCGGGGATACTAGTCCACACTAGCCATTCAGTGTCAATGGCACTGATAGACACAGAATGCTGGTGTAACTCAGCGACTCGTGTTCTTATCCATGTTCTCAGCTGTTATCAGGCAACGGAACCATCCGACCCAACCAGGGAGCTGTCCTGAACGACCATCGATTTATCCTTGACCGGACTTTACCTTGCACTAAACGTTAGCCCCTAATCATGTATCTGTACACTGTGGACGGCTCGATTGTAATCATGTACAGTCTTTCCGCTGACTGGACAATAAACTCAACTGCTGCCTCTACTAATGTCTTCTGAATGTTGTTATAGTCCCAGCCTCAACTATCTCCTCCAGCAGCTTGTTCCATACACCCACCACCCTCTGTGTGGAAAAGTTACCCCTTTAAAAAGTTAAAAGATTCCTATTAAATCTTTTCCCGTTCACCTTGAACCCGAGTCCTCGATTCACCCGACTCTGGGCACGAGACTCTGTGCATCTACCCGATCCATTCCTCTCATGATTCTATGAGATGCCTCCTCATCCTCCTATGGAACAGGGACCCAGAATAAAGGATACGCTGGAGGGGGGAGTTGGTGATGGAGTCGCTGGGCGGCGCGGTGCTGCTCATCTTGTCTGCGTTGGGGAACTGCGTGGCCAGCCTGAGGCGGAAATCCTCGTAACGCTCGTAGTCTTTGCCCCGGTACACAAACATCTTGTTCTGCCGGGCACAGAGGCCGCAGAGGCCCAGAGTCAGAGTGTCCAGCCCAGTGGCCAGTGTCCGAGTCTCCAGCCCAGTGGCCAGTGGGCCAGTGTCCAATGTCTGAGTCTCCAGTCCAGTGTACGGGCCCAGTGTCCAGTGTACGGCCCCAGTGTCCAGTGTACGGGCCCAGTGTCCAGTGTACGAGCCCAGTGCCCAGTGTACGGCCCCAGTGCCCAGTGTACGGGCCCAGTGCCCAGTGTCCAGTGTAGGGGCCCAGTGTCCAGCCCAGTGTCCAGTGTACGGCCCCAGTGTCCAGTGTACGGGCCCAGTGTCCAGTGTACGGGCCCAGTGTCCAGTGTACGGGCCCAGTGTCCAGTGTACGGGCCCAGTGCCCAGTGTATGGGCCCAGTGTCCAGTGTATGGGCCCAGTGTATGGGCCCAGTGTCCGGGCCCAGTGTCCAGTGTCCGGGCCCAGTGTCCAGTGTACAGGCCCAGTGTCTATTTGATGGGGAGAGTAGGGTGGGGGGGAGCAGTGGCCTTGCTGCCCTTCCACACCCTCCTATCCCCTCTGGTGGGTGGGACAGTTCAGAGAAGAGCCCAGTACAGGGGGCCGTGTGCGGGGGAGGGGGAGGCTCATGGTGGGGGGGGGGGGGGGACGGTTTGCGGGGGAGGGGGGGCCCCACAGACTCACCTTGAGGAAGGAGGGGAAGCTTTGTCCGTAGAACCCCACGGCAAAATACTCAGGGGGGGGTCTCATCGCCTGCATCACGTTCTCGTAGAAACAAGCCTGCTGTCTCTGTGGCCAGAGGGAGCGGTCAGTGGGTCCACAGCACCCCCCAGTGGTCATCCACCCCCCTCACCCCACCCCCACATCACCCCCCCCCCCCCAAGTAGCTCACCCCCCCTCCCCCTCTATTCCCAATCACCCCCCAGATCACACACCCTCCCCTCCCCAGTATCCCCCCCCCCACACCCCCCCCCTCCACTCACCAGGAGGTGACTGAGCTCCTCGTACTCGAAGACCTCGTTCTCGTACATGGCGGCCAGTTCCTTGCTCAGCCTGATGGCGCTCTCCCACATCTGTGGGGGGGGGAGGGGGGAGGGGGGGGGGGGGGGGGGGGGGGGGGGGGGGGAGGGGGGGGGGGGGTTAAACCACCTCACAATGCGACTCCCCCCAACCCCACACCCCCCCAACAGGGAGGCCAGTCTAGTCACAGTGTCAAGGGTCATGGCGTGTGTCAGCATCACACCGTCAGGGGTCACTGTGTGTGGGGGTCACGGTGTCAGAGGTCATGGGTCCCGGTGACGGGGTCACGGCATGGGATCAAGGGGTCGTGGTGCCGAAGGTCACGGGCCCACGGTGATGGAGGTCATGGGGTCACGGTGCCAGAGGTCGCGTGGTGAGGTCGCGGTGCCGAAGGTCACGGTGCTGGGGGTCACGGGGTGAGGTCACGGTGCCGAAGGTCACGGTGCCGGGGGTCACGGGGTGAGGTCACGGTGCCGGAGGTCATGGTGCTGGGGGTCACGGGTGAGGTCACGGTGCCGAAGGTCACAGGGCATGGTGGGGGGGTCACGGGGTGAGGTCACGGTGCCGAAGGTCATGGTGCTGGGGGTCACGGGGTGAGGTCACGGTGCTGGGGGTCATGGTGCTGGGGGGTCACGGGGTGAGGTCACGGTGCCGGGGGTCACGAGGTGAGGTCACGGTGCTGGGGGTCACGGGGTGACGGTGTGGGGTCAGGGGTCACGGCGTGGCGGTGCTGACCTTGCCGCGGTCGAAGTAGTGGATGATCTCCTGGTAGAGCCGCTCCTTCAGCTCGCGGTGACTCAGCGCTGGGCAGTCGTCCCGGTGAACCAGGTGGGCGGCACACGGCCGGTCAGACCACTAGGGGGGGGTGGAGAGCGGAGGGTCACTGCACCAGACCGGGGCCACACACGGCACGGCCAGGGCCCCCCACCCCCCCTGGCTTCACATCCCCACAACCCCATGACACAACACGCTGGAGTAACTCAGCGGGACATTCAGGCAGCATCTCTGGAGAGAAGCAATGGGTGACGTTTCGGGTCTTCAGACTGAGCATGGGGGGAGAGGGGAACGAGATATGATGAGATATCTCAGAAGGGTCTCGACCCGAAACGTCACCCATTCCTTCTCTCCACAGATGCTGGCTGAATGTCCCGCTGAGTTACTCCAGCAGTTTGTGTCCATGTTCGCTGTGAACCAGCATGTGCAGTTCCTCGCCACACACTTACCTGCAGCAGCTCGGCATGAAGGAGCAGAGTATAGGCAGCCTCAGTGAAGTTCTCACAGTCCCGGTGCAGGTCACGCAGTTTGTACAGATACCTGATGGTCACAGACAGAGAGACATGACAGCTGGCATGATGGTGTTGGTGTGTGGCCACTCCCAGCATGTGACCCACCTTCATCCCCTACTATCCTTCTCATAAATATCTATTCCAAGTCACCTTGTGGCCCTGGTTCGGGACTCCCCCAACATCGGGGCCATGTTTCCTGCCTCTAGTGTGTCCAAACCCTTAACAATCTTATATGTTTCAATGAGATATCCTCTCATCCTTCTAAACTCCAGAGTGTACAAGCCCAGCTGCTCCATTCTCTCAGCATATGACAGTCCCGCCATCCCGGGAATTAACCTGGTGAACCTACGCTGGGCTCCCTCAATAGCAAGAATGTCCTTCTTCAAATTTGGAGACCAAAACTGCACACAATGCTCCAGGTGTGGTCTCACTAGGGCCCTGTACAACTGCAGAAGGACCTCTTTGTTCCTATACTCGACTCCTCTTGTTATAAAGGCCAACATGCCATTTGCTTTCTTCACTGCCTGCTGTACCTGCATGCTTACTTTCATAGACTGATGAACAAGGGCCCCCATATCCTTGTGACAGGAACAGAATTAGACCATTCGGCCCATCAAGTCCACTCCACCATTCAATCCTGGCTGATGTATCTCTCCCTCCTAACCCAATTCTCCTGCCTTCTCCCCATAACCCCCAACACCCGTACTAACCAAGAATAACCAATACCAATATATAACCTGCAGCTTGCTGTATCTCCACAGATGCTGCCTGACCCGCTGAGTTACTCCAGCACTCTGTGAAACGTCACCTATCCATGTTCTCCACAGATGCTGCCTGACCCACTGAGTTACTCCAGCACTCTGTGAAACGTCACCTATCCATGTTCTCCACAGATGCTGCCTGACCCGCTGAGTTATGGTGCAGCAGCATCTATGGAGCGAAGGAAATAGGCAACGTTTCGGGCCGAAATCCTTCTGGAAATAGGCAACGTTTTGGGCCGAAACCCTTCCGGGTTTCGGTCCGAAACGTTGCCTATTTCCTTAGCTCCACAGATGCTGCTGCACCTGCTGAGTTACTCCAGCACTCTGTGAAACGTCACCTATCCATGTTCTCCACAGATGCTGCCTGACCCGCTGAGTTACTCCAGCACTCTGTGAAACATCACCTATCCATGTTCTCCACAGATGCTGCCTGACCCGCTGAGTTACTCCAGCACTTTGTGTGCTTTCTTCGGTGTAAAGCAGCATCTGCAGTTCCACGTACATTTTCCAGACCAGACACTGATGGATTCTAAGTCGACTCTTCACCCAGGATAATTTGGGACAGGGTTAAAACACCACAACACGTGGCCCTGTACAGCCCATGGTCCCTCTGTGGATTTATCCACAAGCTGCAGACGGACAACCATTCCCACCAACGCCCATATCAGGATCAAACATCTCCCTACCTGATGTAAATGTCCTCTCGTTTCTTCTCCTTGTAGAAGTTCTGTGGGGAGAGAGGGGGGCACACATAGAGAGTCACTCCCTCCTACATCCACCCCCTCCCCCCCCACGTACCACCACCCCCCCTCCCCCCTTTGTACCCCTCCCTCCCTCTATACCACCCCTCCCCTTCCAAAAGACCACTCCCCCCATTTCCTGCACGGAGGTCCCAACCCCACATACTCCCCCTCCCCTGAACCCCCGGCCCACCCCCACCTCGCCAGCCCCCCCCCCCCCACCCAGCACGTTGACGGTGCAGCTCATGTGATGTTCCTTGGTCTCATCATGCATGATGGTGCGGTAATCCAGCAGCTTCTCCAGGAGGCTGGTGACCAGAACCACAAAGGCCTCACCGCTCACTGCCAGGTACTTGTGCTGCCGGCACTGCTCCAGCAAACTGCCACACAGTGGGGGGGTGTGGGGGGCAGTTAGTGTGGCACCTCACCTCACCCCCCCCCCCCACCTCACCCCCCCACCTCACCACCTCTCACTCCAGGTAGCCCCACCCCCCCCCCTCTCTCCCCCACCCCCTCCCCCACCAAAGTCACACCAGCTTCTCGTTCTCACCCAACAAACAGCTACCAATGTTTAAGAAGGAACTGCAGATGCTGGAGAATCGAAGGTTACACAAAAAAGCTGGAGAAACTCAGCGGGTGCAGCAGCATCTATGGAGCGAAGGAAATAGGCAACGTTTCGGGCCGAAACCCGGAAGGGTTTCAGCCCGAAACGTTGCCTATTTCCTTCAGGGTTTCGGCCCGAAAAGCTGCCTATTTCCTTCAGGGTTTCGGCCTGAAACGTTGCCTATTTCCTTCAGGGTTTCGGCCCGAAACGCTGCCTATTTCCTTCAGGGTTTCGGCCTGAAACGTTGCCTATTTCCTTCAGGGTTTCGGCCTGAAACGTTGCCTATTTCCTTCAGGGTTTCGGCCTGAAACGCTGCCTATTTCCTTCAGGGTTTCGGCCCGAAACATTGCCTATTTCCTTCAGGGTTTCGGCCCGAAAAGCTGCCTATTTCCTTCAGGGTTTCGGCCTGAAACGTTGCCTATTTCCTTCAGGGTTTCGGCCCGAAACGCTGAAGGGTTTCGGCCTGAAACGTTGCCTATTTCCTTCAGGGTTTCGGCCCGAAACGTTGCCTATTTCCTTCAGGGTTTCGGCCTGAAACGCTGCCTATTTCCTTCAGGGTTTCGGCCCGAAACATTGCCTATTTCCTTCAGGGTTTCGGCCCGAAACGCTGCCTATTTCCTTCAGGGTTTCGGCCCGAAACGCTGCCTATTTCCTTCAGGGTTTCGGCCCGAAACGTTGCCTATTTCCTTCGCTCCATAGATGCTGCTGCACCCGCTGAGTTTCTCCAGCTTTTTTGTGTAAACAGCTACCAACGGCCAGTTTCCTTTCTCATCGTTACTGTTTGGACTGTTTTACTGTTTTAATGTTCTTATTACCAACCATGTTCTCGGGGAATCTAAATCTAAATGTTATTCGTTATTTAAGTTATGACATCGGATGGAAGCTGCAAACCAAATCTCGTTGCACTTCTGTGCAAAGACAATAAAATATATTAATATTATTATTATTATTTATCTCTCCTCATCACCATCTACATCTCTCGTTTCCCTTATCCCTAACCAGTCTGAAGAAGGGTCTCGACCTGAAACGCCACCCATTCCTTGTCTCCAGAGCTGCTGCCTGTCCCGCTGAGTTACTCCAGCACTTTGTGTGTCTGTCTTGGGTTTAAACCAGCATCTGCGGTTCCCTCCCGCACATTCACTCAGTTCCCCGATACACAGGACAATGAAAGGTGTGGACTCACATTTTCTCCAGGAGCACCTTGTATTGCTCATCTCCACGGCCTCCTTCCACCTCCTGGTCCAGTTTAGTGATCAGCTCGTTCTCAAACTGAAAGAGAAGTTCACTGTTCAATGTCCCCCTCTCATCCCCACACGTTCTACATCTCTTTAGACTTTAGTGCTGGGAGAAAACAGGCCATTCGGCCCATCGAGTCAATGCCGACCAGCGACCACCCCCCCCCCCACACACACACACACACACACACACACACACACACACACACACACACACACACACACACACACACACACACACACACACACACACACACACACACACACACACACACACACACACACACACACACACACTAGGGACCCTTTACAATTCTTTACACAAGCCAATTGACCTACAAACCTGCACGTCTTTGGAGTGTGGGAGGAAACCGGAGCACCCGGAGAAAACCCACGCAGGTCACGGGGGGGAACATGCAAACTCCGTACAGACAGCACCCGTAGTCGGGGTGAAACCCGGGTCTCTGGCGCTGAGAGGCAGCAGCTCTACCCGCTGCGCCGCCCATTCATAACCAGTGCTTTGATTCCCAGCCTCGACTCGGCTGAAGAGAGGTACAAAGTGCTGGTGGCACAGCGGTAGAGTTGCTGCCTCACAGCGCCACAGGTTCAAACCCGGCTACGGGTGCTGTCTGTACGGAGTTTGCACGTTCCCCCCCCCAATGACCTGCGTGGGTTTTAATCTGAGTTACTCCAGCATCGATCCTCAACAAAGAAGTGGGGGCTGAACAACTCAGCGAGTCTACGGGATCAATGTTTATAGGCACGTGTAGCAAGGAATATGATCAGCCATGATCATATAGAATGGCGGTGCAGGCTCGAAGGGCCGAATGGCCTACTCCTGCACCTATTTTCTATTTCTATGAACTGTAGATGCTGGTTTACACCAAAGATAGGCACCTGAAGCTGGAGTAACTCAGCGGGACAGGCAGCATCTCTGGAGAGAAGAGTCTCAACCCAAAACGTCACCTATTCCTTTATCTCCAGAGATGCTGTCTGACCACACAGCACCAGATTCAGGGACAGTTTCTTCCCAGCTGTTATCAGGCAACTGAACCATCCCACCACAACCAGAGAGTGGTCCTGAACTACTATCTACCTCATTGGTGACCCTCGGACTATCCTTGATCGGACCTTACTGGCACTGATCGGTAATCCATACACTCGATTGTAATCATGTATTGTCTTTCCACTGACTATACAGCGCGCAACAAAAAGGCTTTGACTGTACCTCGATACACATGACAGTGAAGGGAGTTACTGCAGCTTTTATAACATATAACCATATAACAATTACAGCACGGAAACAGGCAAACTCCGCCCTACTAGTCCGTGCCGAACACTTACTCTCAACTGGTCCCATCTACCTGCACTCAGACCATAACCTTCCATTCCTTTCCCGTCCATATACCCATCCAATTTATTTTTAAATGATAAAATCGAACCTGCCTCCACCACTTCCACTGGAAGCTCATTCCACACCGCTACCACTCTCCGAGTATAGAAGTTGCCCCGCATGTTAACCCTAAACTTCTGTCCCTTAATTCACAAATCGCGTCCTCTTGTTTGAATCTTCCCTACTCTCATGGAAAAAGCTTGTCCACATCAACTCTGTCTATCCCTCTCATCATTTTAAAGACCTCTATCAAGTCCCCCCTTAACTTTCTGTGCTCCAAAGAATAAAGACCCAACTTGTTCAACCTTTATCTGTAACTTAGTTGCTGAAACCCAGGCAACATTCTAGTAAATCTCCTCTGTACTCTCTCTATTTTGTTGACATCCTTCCAGTGATTTAGCGACCAAAATTATACACCATACTCCAGAATTGGCCTCACCAATGGCTTGTACAATATTAACATTACATCCCAACTTCTATACTTTTATTGTCTACCTCCTGCCCAGAGACACACTGGTGAAGACACAGTGGCCATGTACAGCAAGGTGGAGCAGTCTGGCCTTGACCCTTACCGCATGGATGCTGCGGTTGACACTGTATTCACACTGCATCATGTCGAAGAAGATGGGAATGGTGCATCTCCTCAGCTCCGTCTCTGGGACCAAGGTCATCTCCAGAATCGGCCCCACCATCCCTGGGATGAACTTAATCTTGTGAGCACCTGGAACACCAAACAAAGGTCCACAACTAGTCACAGAGTCACAGACATGGACATGGGGCCCTTCAGCCCAACTCCTCCTTGCCGAAGATAGATGCAACTCAGCAGGTCAGGCAGCATCTCTGGAGAGATGAGATGAGCGAAGTTTCGGGTCAAGACCATTCTTCAGTCAGTATGGACAGGTATATGGATAGGAAGGGTTTAGAGGGCTATGGGCCAAATGCAGGCAAATGGGGCTAGTCTAATAGTCGGGTCAGCATGGGCTGAAGGGCCTGTTTCAGTGCCGTACAGCTCTATCAATCACTACATTGGTGTGTGGTCCATGTCCAAATGAGTGACAGAGTGCTGGAGGAACTCAGCGGGCCAGGCAGCATCTGTGGAGGGAATGGACACATCACATTTCAAGTTTGGCCCCATCTCTGACCTCAGCCTGAAACATCACCTATTCATTCCATCCACACAAGTGGCTTGACCCGTCAAGTTACTCCAGCACTTTGTGTTTTTTACTCAAGGCTCAAGCACTTGCAGATCCTTGTGTCTTAAGGGTTTGGGCTGGCTAGATGCATGAAAAATGTTCCCGATGTTGGGGGAGTCCAGAACTAGGGGTCACACAGTTTAAGAATAAGGGGTCGTCCATTTAGGACTGAGATGAGGAAAAACATTTTCACCCAGAGAGTTGCGAATCTGTGGAATTCTCTGCCACAGACGGCAGTGGAGGCCGATTCACTGGATGTTTTCAAGAGAGAGTTAGATTTAGCTCTTAGGGCTGACGGAATGAAGGGATGTGGGGGGAGAAGGCAGGAATGGGGTACTGATTGTGGATGATCAGCCATGATTATATTGAATGGCGGTGCTGGCTTGAAGGGCCGAATGGCCTCCTCATGCACCTAATTTCTATACCTTGACCGGTCCGGAGGGGAGGGGGGGGGGGGGGGGGGGAAGGAAGGGGGGGGGGGGAGGGGGGGAGGGAGAGAATATTGTCGATAGCCGGGAAGGTGCATATTGTGAATTTTTAACGTCAGACTCACCAAGGTTGTTCCACATATCCTTTATTTTAAAACCAATATCTTTCCTCATGTCACCGTATCTGAAACACAAAACATATTGTATTGTATATTGTATATCTTTATTGTCATTTCCTGAGTACTCACATACCCAGAGGAAACAAAAAAACGTTGCTCAACCAGTGTCCATTCAGTGTGCATTAAAAATAAATAGAAATAAAAAATACATATATCATGAACAAATTTAACACTCTACTAAACATCAACAGGCATTCCGATCGGCAGCGGCACAACAGTGGCTCTGCTGCAGTGTGGGGGTTTGTGCGCGATACTTGGCAGGGGGCAAAGTCCATTTAACAGTCTTATAGCCTGTGGGAAGAAGCTGAGGAGCATCCTGCTGGTTTTGCAGCTAATGCTCCTGTACCTCTTCCCAGATGGGAGGATGGAGAAAATGTCATGCGATGGGTGGTAAGGGTCTTTGATGATGGAGATGGCTCTGCTGATACATCTCTTCCTGTATATGTCCAGCAGGAAGGGGAGTGGAGCACCAATAATCCTGCTGGCGGTCTTCACTATCCTGTCTAGTTGGTGCCGTTCGTACGCCTTGCAGCTCCCGAACCAGGAAGTGATGCCCTAGGTCATCCAAAGGTCAAGGTCCAAAACCAAAGGTCAGGGGAGCGTGGATACTGGGTAAAGCACGGAAACGATGTCCACAGGACTGGGTCAACGTGATTGAGTGAGTGAGTGTCACCCATTACAGCTGGAGTATCGTTAACACATTCGAGACATGCAAGGCTGATATTGCTCTCTTCTTCACAGATTCCTTTTCCATAGTTTTCTGCAGGTGAGGAGTTTCAGGGCACAATGTTTCGTTTCCTTTAGAGATACAGCGCGGAAACAGGCCCTTCGGTCCACCGAGTCCGTGCCGGCCAGCGATCTCCCCCCTGCACACACACCAACACTACACTACACACGCCAGGGATAAGTTACAAGTTACCAAAGCCAATTAACCTACAAACCCCCACCCATGCTGCAGTTTCTAAACTGAAGACTGCAACAACCAGGTTCAGGAATAGCTACTTCCCCACAGCCATCAGGCTATTAAACCTGGCTCGGACAAAACTCTGAACATTAATAACCCATTGGTACACAAAAAAAGCTGGAGAAACTCAGCGGGGTGCAGCAGCATCTATGGAGCGAAGGAAATAGGCAACGTTTCGGCCCGAAACCCTTCAGGGTTTCGGCCCGAAACGTTGCCTATTTCCTTCAGTGTGAAGATGGGTTTCGGCCCGAAACGTTGCCTATTTCCTTCACTCCATAGATGCTGCTGCACCCGCTGAGTTTCTCCAGCTTTTTTGTGTACCTTCGATTTTCCAGCATCTGCAGTTCCTTCTTAAAACAATTAATAACCCATTATCTGTTATTTGCACTTGATCAGTTTAGTTATTCATGTGTGTATATATATATATTACGGTATCTATTTTGTAGTCAATGCCTACTATGTTCTGTGTGCTGACGCAAAGCTAGAATTGCAAGTGGTGCTGGCTCGAAGGGCCGAATGGTCTACTCCTGCACCTATTGTCTGTGCTAAACATATTTACTGAGAGAAGGATTTTACTTGTTGATGATCTTGTTGCGTTTCTCACTGGAGAAGTTCTCCAGCTGCAGAGAGTCGTGGACCAGGAAGGCGATCGCTAGATGGAAGTAGTTATTCCAGAGCTGGAAGAGAACAACACAGAGAGCTGGAGTAACTCGACGGGTCAGGCAGCATCTCTGGGGAATATATCTGCAGAAGGATCCCGGCCCAAAACATCGCTGCTCCGCGCGGACTCAGTGGGCTGCAGGACCTGTTTCCGCATTGTAGTTTAGTTTAGAGATACAGCGCGGAAACAGGCCCTTCAGCCCACCGAGTCCGTGCCGACCAGCGATCCCCGTACACTAACACTGTCCTACACACACACTAGGGACAATTTACACACACTTACACCAAGCCAATTAACCTACAAACCTGTACGTCCTACGTTGCAGTTGTACAGGGTCTTGGTGAGACCACACCTGGAGTATTGCGTACAGTTTTGGTCTCCAAATCTGAGGAAGGACATTATTGCCATAGAGGGAGTGCAGAGACGGTTCACCAGACTGATTCCTGGGATGTCAGGACTGTCTTATGAAGAAAGACTGGATAGACTTGGTTTATACTCTCTAGAATTTAGGAGATTGAGAGGGGATCTTATAGAAACTTACAAAATTCTTAAGGGGTTGGACAGGCTAGATGCAGGAAGATTGTTCCCGATGTTGGGGAAGTCCAGGACAAGGGTCACAGCTTAAGGATAAGGGGGAAATCCTTTAAACCGAGATGAGAAGAACTTTTTTCACACAGAGAGTGGTGAATATCTGGAACTCTCTGCCACAGAGGGTAGTTAAGGCCACAGTTCATTGGCTATATTTAAGAGGGAGTTAGATGTGGCCCTTGTGGCTAAAGGGATCAGGGGGTATGGAGAGAAGGCAGGTACGGGATACTGAGTTGGATGATCAGCCATGATCATATTGAATGGCGGTGCAGGCTCGAAGGGCTGAATGGCCTCTACTCCTGCACCTAATTTCTATGTTTCTATGTTTCCATGTCCTTGGAGTGTTGGAGGAGACTAAACATCTCGGAGAAAACCCACGCAGGTCACGGGGAGAACGTACAAACTCCGTACAGACAGCGCCCGTAGTCGGGATCGAACCCGGGTCTCTGGCGCTGTGAGGCAGCAGCTCTACCCGCTGTGTGGCAACAGAGGAGATCCCAGCTCTTGGTTAAATCGGCTGGTTAAACGGTTAGTTGCATGTGAGGGGGTTCCCGTGTGTGGGCTGCCTCGGGCTGTAACGGGGCTCGTGCCGATTAGATTCCACTCCAGGAGTAAACAGTCACTCACCTGCAGCTCAAAGTTGGCCGGGTCCAGGAATACTTTGTTCAGCACAATGGCAAACTGGCTGATGGCTCGCAGGAAAACCCTGGGGGAGAGGAGGAGGGGGGGGGGAGCGGAGAAGAGGAGGGGGGAGGATTGGGGGGGGGAGAGGAGGAGGGGGGGGGGGGGGGGGGGGGGAGGAGGATGGGGGAGTAGGGGAGAGAAGAGCAAGGTCACACAACAGGTGAACGCACGGCCCTGTACTCAGAACCCCGCTCCCTTCCCCATCGCAGCGCGTATAGCTGTTGCCTCACAGCTGCAATGTCCCGGTTTCCACCCTGACCTCGGGCGCTGCCTATGTGGAGTCCGCATGTTCTCCCAGTGACTGCGTAACCACCTGGTTTCCCCCCACACCCCAGAGACGGGTCTCATTGCCCATTGGTGGACTCTGGTTGGGGGGTGGGGGGGGCTGCACCGTTGATATAGGGGGTGTACAGACAGCACCCGTAGTCAGGATCGAACCTGGGTCTCTGGCGCTGTGAGGCAGCAGCTCTACCCGCTGTGATACCCCTGACGTCCAAGCTCAAGAACAGCTTCTTCTCAACAACAATCACGCCCTGCACACAATGCGTCCCAGTACCAAACCACCACGGACTCCCCAGACATCCCCACACACCCCCCCCCTTCCCCACACCCCCGCCCCCCCCACCCACCCCCCCCCCCCCCCCACCCCCCCCCCCCCCACCCACCACCACCCCCCGCCCCACACCCACACCTGTTCTGCACCATGTTCATCACCATCCAGTCCGTCGGGTAAACGTTCTTCCCAATCAGATCCTTGAACATGATGAAGGTTTCCATCAGGAAGTCCTGGGAATGAAGCAAAATAACAATAGATACAGACAGTGCTGGAGTAACTCAGCGGGTGCAGCAGCATCTATGGAGCTAAGGAAATAGGCAACGTTTCAGGCCGAAACCCGGAAGGGTTTCGGCCCGAAACGTTGCCTATTTCCAGAAGGATTTCGGCCCGAAACGTTGCCTATTTCCTTCACTCCATAGATGCTGCTGCACCATAACTCAGCGGGTCAGGCAGCATCTGTGGAGAACATGGATAGGTGGCGTTTCACAGAGTGCTGGAGTAACTCAGCGGGTCAGGCAGCATCTGTGGAGAACATGGATAGGTGACGTTTCACAGAGTGCTGGAGTAACTCAGTGGGTCAGGCAGCATCTGTGGAGAACATGGATAGGTGACGTTTCACAGAGTGCTGGAGTAACTCAGCGGGTGCAGCAGCATCTATGGAGCTAAGGAAATAGGCAACGTTTCGGGTCGAAACCCGGAAGGGTTTCGGCCCGAAACATTGCCTATTTCCAGAAGGATTTCGGCCCGAAATGTTGCCTATTTCCTTCGCTCCATAGATGCTGCTGCACCATAACTCAGTGGGTCAGGCAGCATCTGTGCAGAACATGGATAGGTGACGTTTCACACAGTGCTGGAGTAACTCAGCGGGTCAGGCAGCATCTATGGAGAGAAGGAGTAGGTAATATCTTGGGTCGAGAAGTCTGAAGAAGTGTCTCGACGCAAAAGTTTGCCGACTCCCTTTCTCCGTAGATGCTGCCGCACCCGCTGAGTTTCTCCAGCATTTTTTGTCTGCCTTCCAACGTTTTACAGATGAATTGGTTTAAATTCATCCCATTCTGCAGTGTGTCCACATTCCCGCGCCTGGAATAATCTTATCATGCATCTGTGACCAGGGCCTGACCTCTGCTACTGTTCACTTCAACTTGTGTCCCTCTGGCAGTGAATTCTTCTGCAACTTCTGCAACTTGTTGGGACAGAGTTTTACAAACTTTGACCGAGCCAGAGAGCGCGAGGAGGAGGAGAAGATGGCGGTCACGGTGGTGCAGCGGTAGAGTTGCTGCCTCACAGCGCCAGTGACCCGGGTTCGATCCTGACTACGGGTGCTGTCTGTGTGGAGTTTGCACGTTCTCCCCGTGACCTGCGTGGGTTTTCTCCGAGATCTTCGGTTTCCCTCCCACACGTGCGGGTTTGTAGTTTAATTGGCTTGGTGTGTAAGTGTAAATTGTCCCTAGTGTGTGTGTGTAGGATAGTGTTAGTGTGCGGGGATCGCTGGTCGGCACGGACTCGGTGGGCCGAAGGGCCTGTTTCCATACTGTCTCTCTAAACCAAGACTCTGTTCCTTCAGTTTGAAAGGCTCCTGTTTCATTGCCACAATATGATACTTCTATCTGAAGGGAAACAGTCAAAAGATGACGTGCACAGCACAATTTCCAGGATGTAATTTTATTTACATTTTATTTTAATTTGTGATTAAAGGCATTTAAACAGTCTCAGGTTTCACTGCTACAGTGTGGATGGTCAAACATATAAAGTGCGGCGAGCTTGTGAACCTTGCTGTAGTGGCATCACGACTAACTAGTGGAAGTCCAGAACAAGGGGTCACAGTTTAAGGATAAGAGGGAAATCTTTTAGGACCGAGATGAGGAAAACATTTTTCACACAGAGAGTGGTGAATCTGTGGAATTCTCTGCCGCAGAAGGTAGTTGAGGCCACACAGTTCATTGGCTATATTTAAGAGGGAGTTAGATGTGGCCCTTGTGGCTAAAGGGATCAGGGGGTATGGAGAGAAGGCGGGGATGGGATACTGAGTTGGATGATCAGCCATGATCATATTGAATGGCGAATGGTGCAGGCTCGAAGGGCCGAATGGCCTCTACTCCTGCACCTATTTACTATGTTTCTAACGAGGGACTTGTTCGGACGGAGTTTGACAAACTCTGAGCGGCCCAGAGGAGTCGGGCGAGCGTTGACTTACGATGATATCGTGTCGTGTCTTGAAGGTGTTGATGTAGTGCGTGTAGTGGAAGTCCTCCATCTGCTTCAGTATGGCGATCATACAGGCTACGAACGGGCCCTGGTGAGGAGGGAGGGGGGAGGGAGGGAGGGAGGGGGAGGAGAGGGAGGGAGGGAGGGGATGGAGGGGGAGGGAGGGAGGACAGACAGAAGGCTGTTACCACAACGCACATTATTCAACGGCCAATTCACCTTTGGGAAAAAAACGCAGCACCCGCTGGAAATCCACGCTGGAACGTGAGAACTCCACACAGACAGCGCCCAAAGTCAGCATGGAACCCGGGTCTCTGGCGCAGTGAGGCAGCAGCTCTACCCGCAGCCCCACCGTGTCTCACGCTCACCTGGTGTGAACGTGAACACAAGGTTTACACACCCAGTGCTGACTCTCACGCTCAGACACAGCACGGTGGCGCAGCGGTAGAGTCGCTGCCTCACAGCGCCGGAGACCCGGGTTCCATCCCGACTGTCTGTACGGAGTTTGCACGTTCTCCCCGTGACCTGCGTGGGTTTTCTCCGAGATCTTCGGTTTCCTCCCACACTCCAAAAGACGTGCAGGTTTGTAGGTTCATTGGCTTGGTGTAAGTGTGTGTAAATTGTCCCCAGTGTGTGTAGGGTAGTGTTAGTGTGCGGGGATCGCTGGTCGGCACGGACTCGGTGGGCCGAAGGGCCTGTTTCTGTGCTGTATCTCTGGGTGTGAATCCTCAGCAACTTGTTAGGATGGAGTTTTACAAACTTTGACCGACCCAGAGGCGTGAGATGGAGATGGGGAGAGTTGACATATGATGATGTCGTGTCGTGTGTTGGATGTGTTGATGTAATGGCCACAGTGGGAGTTCCCCAGCGCAGGATAATGTCCAGTAACGTCCGGCTAAAGGCCGTGTGTGTGTGTGCGTGGGGTTTAGAGTCACAGCGCGGAAACTGGCCCTTGGTGGGCAGGGTATAGATGGGCCGAAGGGCCGGTGCCCGTACTGTACGACACTGCAACTTACAATGAGGGAGGACTGGCGACTGATGGCGATCACAGTACGGTTCACCCGCCTCAGCAGCCGCTCCATCACCAGCTGGACGTGGTATTGTCGTGGCCCCTACACACCGGCCGGAGAGAGGACAATGTCACTGACCATCCACCCAGACCGCACGTGGGGGGGACGGGGGTGGAGTGGGGGGGGGAGGGGGTGGGGGTGGGGGGGAGGGGGTGGGGTGGGGGGGGTGATGGGGTGGAGTGGGGGGGACGGGGTGGCACGGGGGGGGGACGGGGTGGAGTGGGGGGGGGGGGGTGGGGGGTGGGGGGATGGGGGGGACGGGGGGTGGAGTGGGGGGGGACGGGGTGGAGTGGGGGGAGGGGGAGGAGTGGGTGGGGGGGGGGGTGGAGTGGGGGGAGAGGGTGGATATGGGGGGGGATGGGGTGGAGTGTGGGGGAGGGGGGGATGGGGGGGACGGGGGTGGGAGTGGGGGGAGGGGGTGGAGTGGGGGGGATAATGTGGAGTGGAGGGGACGGGGTGGCGTGGAGGGGGGGGGGTGGGTTGGGAGTGGGGGGGAGGGGGTGGGGTGGGGGGGAGGGGGTGGGGTGGCCTTGGGGGGAGGGTGTGGAGTGGGGGGGGACGGGGGTGCCAGTGGGGGGGACGGGTGGAGGGGGGGGAAATGGGGGGGAGTGGGATGATGTGGGATCAGTGGGGGGGGGTTGGGGTGGAGTGGGGGGGAGGGGGGGAGTGGGGGGGAGGGGGGGGGTGGGGGATGCGGGGGCGGGGGCGGGGGGGGGGGGGGGGGGGGGGGGGGGGGGGGGGTGGGGGGGGGGGGGGGGGGGGGGGGGGGTGGGGGGGGGGGGTGGTGGCTGGGGGCGGCGGTGGGTGGGGTGGGGGGGATGGGGGGGAGTGGGGGGGTGAGGGGGGAACAGTGGGGGGGAGTGGGGGGGGGGGGGGGGGGGGGGGGGGGGGAAGGGAGTGGGGGGGGAGGGGGGGGTGGAGTGGGGGGGAGGGGGGGTGGAGTGGGGGGGATGGGGGTGGAGTGGGGGGGGGGGGGGGTGTGGGGAGGGGGGGGGGGGGGTGAGAGTGGTGGGGGGGAGGGGGTGGAGTGGGGGGGAGGGGTGGAGTGGGGGGAGGGGGTGGGGTGGGGGGTGGAGTGGGGGGGGCGGGGGTGGAGTGGGGGGGAGGGGGTGGTGGTGGAGTGGGGGGGGGGGTGTGGGGGTGAGTGGGGGGGGTCGGTGGGGTGGAGTGGGGGGGACGGGGGTGGAGTGGGGGGGAGGGGGTGGAGTGGGGGGGGGGGGGTGGGGGGGGGGACGGGGTGAGGAGTGGGGGGACGTTGGGTTGGAGTGTGGAGTGGGGGGGATGGGGTGGGGGGGGGGGGGCGGGGGGGAGTGGGGGGGAGGGGGGTGGAGCTGGGGGGGGTGGGGTGGAGTGGGGGGATGGGGTGGAGGGGGGGGGACTGGGGTGAGTGGGGGTGGGGGGGACGGGGGATGGGGTGGGAGGGGGGGGGATGGGGTGGAGTGGGGTGGGGGGGTGGAGGGGGTGGAGTGGGGTGGATGGGGTGGGGTGGAGTGGGGGGTGGGGGTTGGAGTGGGGGGGGGGACGGGGTGGGGGGGGGGGGGAGGGGGGAGGGTGGGAGTGGGGGGGGGGTGGGGGTGGTTGGGTGGGTGGGTGGGGGGACGGGGTGGAGTGGGGGGTGATGGGGGGGGTGGGGGGATGGGGTGGGGGTGGAGTGGGGGGGGGGTGGGTGTGGGGTGAGGGTGAAGTGGGTGTGGAGTGGGGGGACGGGGGGAGTGGGGGGGAGGGTTGGAGTGGGGGGGATGGGGTGGGATGGGGGGGACGGGGTGTGGTGGAGTGGGGGGGACGGGGTGGAGTGGGGGGGATGGGGTGGGGGGGGGGTGGGGGGGGAGGGGGTGGGGTGGAGGGGGGGATGGGGTGGAGTGGGGGGGGGATGGGGTGGAGTGGGGGGTGATGGGGAGTGGAGGGTGGGGTGGAGTGGGGGGGGGTGGGGTGGGGGGGAGGATGGGGTGGAGTGGGGGGGAGGGGGTGGAGTGGGGGGGAGGGGGGTGGGGTGGAGGGGGGGGTGGAGCTAACGTGGGGTGGAGTGGAGTGGGGGGGGATGGGGTGGAGTGGAGTGGGGGGGGGGGGGGGAGTGGAGTGGGGGGGACGGGGGTGGAGTGGGGGGGAGGGGGTGGAGTGTGGGGGGGATGGGGTGGAGTGGGGGGGATGGGGTGGAGTGGGGGGGATGGGGTGGAGTGGAGTGGGGGGGAGGGAGGGGGGGGAGTGGGGGGGATGGGGGTGGAGTGGGGGGGAGGGGGTGGAGAGTGGGGGGGGGAGGGGTGGAGGGGGGGGGATGGGGTGGAGTGGGGGGGATGGGGTGGAGTGGGGGGGACGGGATGGGGTGGTGGAGGGGGGAGGGGGGGAGTTATAGTGACGGATGGGGGAGGGGGTACTCACGATGTCGGGGTGGTCCAGGGTCTCCAGCGTGCTGCTCAGGAGCTCGGCGCAGGCCTGGTGCTCGGGTCGGCTGGAGCTGTCGTCCAGTTGTCCACTCAGCTGGTCAATGATGAGCGGCAGCAGCACGTCGCGGCACTCTGTGGGGGGGGGGGTAGAGCGAGCGGGGAGGGGGAAACATAAAACCTTGAGCAATACAAGATTCTCAAAGAACCCGCGCCTGCAGTAACCGCGACAACGTCACATTTAGACCCCCCCCCCCCCAAGCGGGGTTGGTGTGGGGGGGGGGGGGGGGCAGACAGACAGGCAGAAGGCAGACAGACAGACAGACAGACCAGACAGACAGACGGGCTGGGAATACCGTGGGCACTAACCGGATTGCCGGAAGAGCTGGCTCTCCACGATCTTGCACATGGAGTTGAGTTTCTGCCGGACCAGCTGGTTGTCGGGGACACTCTGGATAAACTTGGTGACCAGGACACTGCGGGACATGAGGGGGGAGGTGAGTGACCCATGTGGCTGGCACAACATCACTGCCCCCCCCCCCCCCCCCAACCCAACCCCACCAAACTCCACTAAACCCAAACCCAAACAACCCCCACTATGAGTGCGATGAAACATTTTGTCCCGAGACACCCCCCAAACCCCAAACCCCCCCCCCCCCCCCATTTCCCACCCATCCCCACCCCTATTCTACTGCTATTATCCTAATGACCTTATGAAAGTATCACAGCCCCCCCGATGTCCCCACATGTTGCTGTGTGCTGGACACTGGTCCCTAGCCCCCCCCTCTCCCCCACGTACCTCAGCTCCACCGGGGTCGAACACCAACATCACGTGGTTGACAATGGCGGGCAGATACTTCAGCGCCGCTCCCTGTGGACAACACAATCCCGTCACAACACGGAGACCGACTCACGCCGGCTGGGTGGCCCGGTGGCGCAGCGGGTAGAGCTGCTGCCTCACTGCGCCGGGGACCCGGGTTCAATCCTGACTACGGGCGCTGTCTGTACGGAGTTTGCACGTTTTCTCCCCGTGACCTGCGTGGGTTTTCTCCAGTCCAGGTGCTTCGGTTTCCTCCCACCCTCCAAAGACCAGATTCAGATTCAGATTCAATTTTAATTGTCATTGTCAGTGTACAGTACAGAGACAACGAAATGCATTAGAGACAACGAAAAAGACGTGCGGGTTTGTAGGTTAATTGTCTTGGTGTGTGTGTGTAAATTGTCCCTAGTGTGTGTAGGATAGTGTTAACCCCCTGTCCCACTTAGGAAACCTGAACGGAAACCTCTGGAGACTTCTTTCCTAAGTGGGACAGGGGTATTAGTGTGCGGAGATCGCTGGTCGGTGCGGACTCGCTGGGTCGAAGGGCTTGTATCTCTAGACTAAAGTCCAGTTTGTCAGGCACGCACCTTAATCTTCACAGACTCCTCCAGGGGCCGGTCCATCAGCGAGTTGAAGGAGAGGAACAACTTTCGGATGGAGCCGTTGAACTCATTATCATCTTGCCCCGTCCCGTAAATCCTGCAATCAAAGGCAGCGTTACCTCTGGCACCATCACCAGTGGCCGCGGACTCTGGCCGGCTGGAGATATGGTCTTGCACGCTTCATCTCAAGTCTGGCTGCTTCCAATGCACTGATGTTCAAACACTCGCACATTGCTTCTAGTTGACTATTTCCTTCGCTCCATAGATGCTGCTGCACCCGCTGAGTTTCTCCAGTCTACCCAGAGATGCTGCCTGGCTCGCTGAGTTACCCCAGCCTTTTGTGCCTATCGCCTGCAGTGGCATTGACTGAATCCAGTGAACAGCATGGGAACAGGCCATTCGGCCCACAATGTCCGTGCTGTACACGATGCCAAGTTAAACTAATCCCCTCTGCCTGCATGTGATCTGTATCCCACCACTCCCTACATATCCATGTTCCTGTCTAAAAGTCTCTTAATCACCGCAATTGTATCTGCCCCCACCCCCACCCCTGGCAGCCCGTGACTAGACTGATCCTGGGATGGCAGGAGTTTCATATGAAGAAAGACTGGATAGACTCGGCTTGTACTCGCTAGAATTTAGAAGATTGAGGGGGGGATCTTATAGAAACGTACAAAATTCTTAAGGGGTTGGACAGGCTAGATGCAGGAAGATTGTTCCCGATGTTGGGGAAGTCCAGAACAAGGGGTCACAGCTTAAGGATAAAGGGGAAATCTTTTAGGACTGAGATGAGGAAAACATTTTTCACACACAGAGAGTGGTGAATCTCTGGAATTCTCTGCCACAGAAGGTAGTTGTGGCCACACAGTTCATTGGCTATATTTAAGAGGGAGTTAGATGTGGCCCTTGTGGCTAAAGGGATCAGGGGGGTATGGAGAGAAGGCAGGGATGGGATACTGAGTTGGATGATCAGCCATGATCATATTGAATGGCAAATGGTGCAGGCTCGAAGGGCCGAATGGCCTCTACTCCTGCACCTATTGTCTATGTTTCTATGTTTCTAGGCACCCACCACCCTCTGTGTAAAGAAACTTTGCCCCCTCTCACCTTAAAGTTACGCCCTCTAGTCTTTGACTCTCCCACCTTGGGGAAAAGTCTACCTTGTGAATGTGTCCCATCATTTGACACCAAATCCTGGTTGGCACAGGTAAGTTGGGCCGAAGGGCCTGAGTCCCTGCTGCATCACTGTGTGTACAAAACCTGGATTCTAGACAAAGTTCTCGAACCAGATCCTGCAGATCCTCTGCAGAGAGTAGTGCGTTCAGCCGAACGCACTATGGGAACTTCACTCACCCCCCTGCAGGAACTATACAACAGGAGGTGCAACTCCAGAGCAAATAAAATCATGGGAGACCCCTTCCACCCCTGCAACGGACTGTTCCAGCTGCTACGGTCAGGCAAACGCCTCCGTTGCCATGCGGTGAGAACGGAGAGGTTGAGAAGGAGTTTCTTCCCAGAGGCAATTCGGACTGTAAACGCCTATCTCACCAGGGACTAACTCTGCTGAACGTTTTTCCTTCCATTATTTATTATTAAAAGAATATGTGTGTTATGATTGTGTTTATAATTTGTTTGGTTGTTTTGTTGTTTGTCTTTTGCACAAAAGTCCACGAGCATTGCCACTTTGATTTCACTGCACATCTCGTATGTGTATGTGACAAATAAACTTGACTTGACTTGCCCTTTCACCTGTTCCCCAGAACAAACAGCGAGCTGAAGCCGTCTGCGATCTCTCTCCCTCTCTCCCTCTCTCCACAGAAGCTGCCCGACCTGCCGAGTGTCCGCAGCGGTCGCTGGTTATATCGGAACCACGTGGGAAATGGGGAACACCTTACCTCAGGTACAACTTCCGTGATTGGATGATGAACAGGAAGAGATATTTCAGTGCCTTCAGCGCGGCGAATAGCAGGTCTGATTTCTCCGAATTTTCTGCATTTGACACGTAGTAATTCAGCACCTTCGCCAGTTTCCTGTTTAGGAAAGGTCAAAGAGCAGGGGTCAGCGGGCAGGGGTCAGCGGGTGAGGGGTCAGGGGTCAGCAGGCAGGGGTCAGCTTGCCATAAGGAAGGGTTTTATCAGGCATCACAGCATGTTTAAGAAAGAATGCAGATGCTGGTTAAATCGAAGGTCGACACAAGGTTAATTGACTTCCCTCGAAGGGCCTGTTTCCGCGCTGTATCTCTAAACTAGAGTCAAACCAATTAACCTGCAAGGTTACACAAAAAAGCTGGAGAAACTCAGCGGGTGCAGCAGCATCTATGGAGCGAAAGGAAATAGGCAACGTTTCGGGCCGAAACGTTGCCTATTTCCTTCGCTCCATAGATGCTGCTGCACCCGCTGAGTTTGTTTCTCCAGCCTTTTTGTGTGTACCTTCGATTCTCCAGCATCTGCAGTTCCCTCTTAAACACAATTAACCTGCAATCTGCACGTCTTTGGAGCGTGGGAGGAAACCGAAGATCTCGGAGAAAACCCATGTGGGAGATCGTGCAAACTCCGTACAGACAGCACCCGCAGTCGGGATTGAACCCGGGTCTCTGGCGCTGCAAGCAGTGTAAGGCAGCAACTCTACTGCTGCTTGTGCCACTGTGCTCCACATGGTGTGTGTGTAGGATTGTCCCTAGTGTGTGTGTGTGTGTGTAGGATAGTGTTAGTGTGCATGGACCGCTGGTCGGCACGGACTCGAAGGGCCGAAGGGCCTGTTTCTGCGTTGTATTTCTAAACTAAATTTAAAAGTATAAAGACATGTAATGGGGCACAAACAGCTGTGCAGCATACTCACACGTAAGCGAGCGTAGCACTGAAGTGGTTGCTGATGTAGGCCTCCAGCACCGGGTTAAAGTGCTGGAACTTTATGTCCCCAATCAGGGAAATGATAAAAACCTGCAGGAAACCCAGACACAAACAGTTAGCTGTGGAGTTCACCGCCAATCACAGGGCTGCCATCTAGTCATCTTCACTGGGACTGTCCTGAAAAATTGTGGACACAGAACGTGGTCCCAACCATGGAATAGACAATAGACAATAGGAGCAGGAGGAGGCCATTCGGCCCTTCGAGCCAGCACCGCCATTCAATGTGATCATGGCTGATCATCCCCAATCAGTACCCCGTTCCTGCCTTCTCCCCATATCCCCTGACTCCGCTATCTTTAAGAGCCCTATCTAGCTCTCTCTTGAAAGCATCCAGAGAACCTGCCTCCACCGCCCTCTGAGGCAGAGAATTCCAGACTCACAACTCTCTGTGTGAAAAAGTGTTTCCTCGTCTCCATTCTAAATGGCTTACTCCTTATTCTTAAACTGTGGCCCCTGGGTCTGGACTCCCCCAACATCGGGAACATGTTTCCTGCCTCTAGCGTGTCCAAGCCCTTAATAATCTTATGTGTTTCAATGAGATTTCCTCTCATCCTTCTAAACTCCAGAGTGTACAAGCCCAGCTGCTCCATTCTCTCAGCATATGACAGTCCCGCCATCCCGGGAATTAACCTGGTGAACCTACGCTGTGCTCCCTCAATAGCAAGCCCATCATAGTTACTGACCTCCCCACAATCGAGGGGATCTGCAGGAGTCTCTGCCTCAAGAAGGCAGCCAGCATCATCAGAGACCCACACCACCCTGGCCATGCTCTCATCTCACCCCTGCCATCGGGATGTTAAATACAACAACCTCAAATAAGCTCTGGACTATTAATGTTTGTACACACACGCACACACACACAGACACAGACACACACACAGACACAGACACACACACACACACACAGACACACACACAGACACACACACACACACACACACACACACACACACACACACACACACACACACACACACACACACACACACACACACACACACACACACACACACACACACACACACACACACAGAGACACACACACAGACACACACACACACACACACACACACACACACACAGACACACACACACAGACACACACACACACACACACACACACACACACAGAGACACAGACACACACACACACAGAATTATATAGGTAGACAAAAAATGCTGGAGAAACTCAGCAGGTGAGGCAGCATCTATGGAGCGAAGGAAATAGGCGACGTTTCGGGTCGAGACCATTCTTCAGACTGAAGTGAGGGGAGGGGGCAGGACCAATTCCTTCTCTCCGTAGATGCTGCCTCACCCGCTGAGTTCCTCCAGCATTTGTTTGTCTACCTTCGATGTTTCCCGCTTCCTTACCAGCGCGTCGAAGACCAGGAAGTCGTACGCCTCGCTCTCGGACGTCTCCATCATGATGTTGAAGAGAGCATCAAGCGTGTCCTGCAGGAACTGTGGGGGGGGGGGGGGCAGGAGATGAGGAGGAATCTCTTTAGTCAGAGGGTGGTGAATCTGTGGGATTCATTGCCACACAGACGGCTGTGGAGGCCACAAGTCAGTGGGTATTTTTCAGGCAGAGATAAATAGATTCTTGATCAGTGCGGGGGTCAGAGATTTATGGGGAGAAGGCAGGAGAATGGGGTTAGGAGGGAGAGATATATCAGCCATGATAGAATGGTGACTTGATGGGCCAAATGGCCAGTTTCTGCTGCTATGAACATGTAGATGAACTTCTGATGGGTTGGATTGTTGCCATCATCAAATGGTGATTTACGAGAATGATCGCAGGGATGAGTGGCTACGGGTGCTGTCTGTACGGAGTTTGCACGTTCTCCCCGTGACCTGTGTGGGTTTCCTCCCACACTACAAAGACGTGCAGGTTTGTAGGTTAATTGTCTCGGTGTAAGTGTAAATTGTCCCCAGTGTGTGTAGGATAGTGTTAGTGTGCGGGGATCGCTGGTCGGCACGGACTCGGTGGGCCGAAGGGCCTGTTTCAGCGCTGTATCTCTGAACGAAAGTTATCTAAATAAAGTCAAGTCTGGCGGGTGGGGACGGGCGGCGGTGGCAGCGGTGTGTGGGGCGCGTACCTTCACGATCTCACTGCCATCCACCTCCATCAGATGCTGCACAATCTGCTCGATGCTACGGGCACTGCTACGCCAGTTCAACAGACCCAGCAAATCCACTGTGTACACAACACAGAGTGGGCACCATCATGGGTGGGCGAGACAACAGTGCATACACCCCCAGACCCCCACACACCCCTCATCCCCAGACCCCCCCCCAACCACCCCCATCCCCCCCACCCCACCCCCCCCCACCACCCCTCCCCCACCCCCCACCCCCCCATCCCCCACACCCCACCACCCCCCCACCCCCCCCCCCCCACACCCACCCCCCCCCACCCCCCCACACCACCCCCACCCCCCCACCCCCCCACCCCCACCCCCCCCCACCAACCCCCACCCCCATCCCCACCCTTCACCCCCCCCACCCATCCCCCCCCCACCCCCCACCCCCACCCTTCACCCCCCCACACCCCCCCCACCCCCACCCCCATCCCCATCCCCACCCACCCCCCACCCCCACCCCCACCCCCCACCCCTCACTCCCCCACCCCCACCCTTCACCCCCACCCCAGCTCACCGTTCTGGGTGAGTTTGGTTGAGCACACAAGAGTGGCGATCTGGAAGCTGTCTCTGATGACGGCTAGGTTGTAGGAGTGTTGTGAGCCCTTCCCCTGCTGCCTCTCCCTCTCCTCTTGTTCCCCTTTGGTCCCAGGCTGGGCGAGGTAACACTTGGCATCCTCCGCCTTCTTTGTGTCTCCCTGTCAAATAGTCACCGTCAGCTGCTCATCATCGTGCAACAGTATCGACAAACCTCATTCGGATGCAAGCGCATTAGAACGTAGAACAGTACCGCCCGGAACAGGCCCTTTGGCCCATCACATCTGCACCGACCACGATGTCTGCCCACAACTACATTTTAGAACTGAACTGATGCAGAAACAGTCTCCGCACGCCTACCTTGAAGACGATGAGGTTGTGTTTCCCATCCCGCAGTGTGGTTCCATCGGGTTTCATTAACTTCACAAATGCCATTCCAAACAACTTCTCTGACTTGTCTTTGGCTGTAAGTATAGGCAAGGTATCAAAACATCAGGCCTAACATGACAAAGCATCACGCCAACATGACAAAGCATCACGTCAACATGACAAAGCATCACGGACATGACAAAGCATCACGCCTAACATGACAAAACATCAAACCTAACATGATAAAGCATCACGCCAACATGACAAAGCATCACGCCAACATGACAAAGCATCACGCCAACATGACAAAGCATCACGTCAACATGACAAAGCATCATGCCAACATGACAAAGCATCATGCCAACATGACAAAGCATCACGCCAACATGACAAAGCATCACGCCAACATGACAAAGCATCACGCCAACATGACAAAGCATCACGCCAACATGACAAAGCATCACGCCAACATGACAAAGCATCACGCCAACATGACAAAGCATCACGCCAACATGACAAAGCATCACGTCAACATGACAAAGCATCATGCCAACATGACAAAGCATCACGCCAACATGACAAAGCATCACGTCAACATGACAAAGCATCATGCCAACATGACAAAGCATCATGCCAACATGACAAAGCATCACGTCAACATGACAAAGCATCATGCCAACATGACAAAGCATCACGCCAACATGACAAAGCATCAGGCCCAGCATGACAAAGCATCACACCAACATGACAAAGCATCATGCCAACATGACAAAGCATCACGCCAACATGACAAAGCATCACGCCAACATGACAAAGCATCATGCCAACATGACAAAGCATCACGCCAACATGACAAAGCATCATGCCAACAGGACAAAGCATCACGTCAACATGACAAAGCATCACGCCAGCATGACAAAGCATCACGCCAACATGACAAAACATCAAACCTAACATGACAAAGCATCACGCCAACATGTCAAAGCATCACGCCAACATGACAAAGCATCATGCCAACATGACAAGGCATCACGCCCAGCATGACAAGGGGGACCTTCTCTCTGCACCTGGTTCTAAAGTTTAAGCAGTTACCAGTGCAAGAGATTCCTCTTCTCGAAGACATGTCTTCTTAGTTTAGTTTAAGGATACAGCGTGGAAACAGGCCCTTCAGCCCACTGAATCCGTGCCGACCAGCGATCCCCGCACACTAACACTATCCTACACACACTGGTGACAATTTACACACACACTAAGCCGATTAACCTACAAATTTGGAGTGTGGGAGGGTCCAGAACTAGAGGTCACAATCTCAGAAGGAAAGGACATTCTTTTAGGAAAGAGATGAGGAGGAATTTCTTTAGCCAGAGGGTGGTGAATCTGTGGAATTCATTGCCACTGACGGCTGTGGAGGCCAAGTCAATGGATATTTTTAAGGCAGAGATAGATAGATTCTTTATTTTTTATTTGTTATTTATTAGAAGCAAACGTACAAGAGTAGAACCAGCTGCATATACAATTATATATTTATTGTAGAGCTTCAATTTTAACTTTTTAGCTTTTAATTAGAAGAAAAGAAAGGAGAAAAAGCAAGATGAAGAGAGAGTGAGATGTGCAAAGATAGGACCCCTAGACTACCAAAGAGTGAATAAAGGAAAGAGAGGAATAGAAAATAAAAAGGAAAAAAAGAAAAAAAGAAAAGTGGTATACCTGCCTCTCAACCCTCCCATCCACCCCACCCAGCCAGGGCAACCAACATCCTAAAGGACCCTTCCCACCCTGGACACAACCTGTTCCACCTCCTGCTCTCTGGCAGATGGTACAGGTCTTTCAAAACTCGCACAAACAGACTCAGAGACAGCTTAGAAACATAGAAACATAGAAAATAGGTGCAGGAATAGGCCATTCGGCCCTTCGAGCCTGCACCGCCATTCAATATGATCATGGCTGATCATCCAACTCAGTTTCCCGTACCTGCCTTCTCTCCATACCCCCTGATCCCTTTAGCCACAAGGGCCACATCTAACTCCCTCTTAAATATAGCCAATGAACTGTGGCCTCAACTACCCTCTGTGGCAGAGAGTTCCAGAGATTCACCACTCTCTGTGTGAAAAAAGTTCTTCTCATCTCGGTTTTAAAGGATTTCCCCCTTATCCTTAAGCTGTAACCCCTTGTCCTGGACTTCCCCAACATCGGGAACAATCTTCCTGCATCTAGCCTGTCCAACCCCTTAAGAATTTTGTAAGCTTCTACCCCATAGCCATACGTGAACTTAACAATGCAAAATAAGAAATAACACTCACATTCAACTGAATGGTTCTACCTCAGCTGCTATTATTAT
>NC_073411.1:14468776-14506276 GCF_028641065.1 Leucoraja erinaceus | reverse complement strand
GATGGGGAGGGGGAGGGGGGAGGGGGGAGGGAAAGGGGTAAGGAAGATAGTAAAAAAAAAGGAAGATCAGCTTGACATTCTAAGGCAGCGACATCCTCCAGCCATCTGAGCTGACCCCCCCCCCCCCCCCTCATTTATTCCATCTACACTTCACGCACTTCACGAAAGCAGCCAACAAACAATGTCCCCCCCACCCCGCTCATTCCTCCTCCCCCCCGCCCGCCCCGTCCGGGGGTACAGAGGCTCTGGAACAGCAGACTTCCCCGCGCTGCTTGTTCTCAGACCATTGACCAGTCCTCCATAAACTGAGGTGTCGCCCCCATCTTCCAACCTGCCTCATGGTGGCCCTTGCACTTTTCTCTCTCTGCACTCTGCTGATCTACGGTTTCCCTCTCACCCCCACGCTCCTGCTTTCTCCCCGCCCGTCACCCGTGTCCTGAGCCCCGCCCCCACCCCGACCCCCAGGTGAGACCTACCTGCCACTCCGAAGGGTCTGCGCAGGCCACACGTGTGTTTCTTGCCCTCCTTCAGCTCCATGTGGCCCACACGCACTATCTGGCACACCAGGCTGATCCGCATCCGGATCAGGTCACTGCTGCTCAGGTCCTGTGGGGGGGGGGGGGGGGCAGAGGCAGAGACAGAGATGGGGAGGGGGGGACACGTGGGGCAAACCCTACCCTCCCCTCACCTCTCCTTCCCCACCCCTCTCCCACCTCCCCTCCCTTCTCCTCCCCGACCCCATTCCCACCTCTTCCTCTCCTTCCCCACCCCTCCTCTCCCACCTCCCCTCTACTCCCTCCCCTCTCCCACCTCCCCCACTCTCCCCCCAATCCATTCACCTTCCCTCTCCTCCCCCACCCCTCCTCCCTCCCCTCCCTCTCCTCCCCCTCTTCCTCTCCTCCCCCTCTCCCACCTCCCCCTCTCCTCCCCTCCCCCTCCCACCTCCCCCTCTCCTCCCCCTCCATTCCCATCTCTTCCTCCCCTCCCCTCTCCAACCCCTCTCCCACCTCCTCCCCCTCCTCTCCTCCCCCCCCCTCCTTTCCTCTGGTCCTAGACTCTCCCACTAGTGGAAACACCCTCTCCACATCCACTCTATCCAGGCCTTTCATTATACAGTAAGTTTCAATGAGGTGCCCGCTCAACCTTCTAAACTCCAGCGAGTCCAGGCCCAGCCAGTTATGGTTTACCGTGAACAGGGCCTCCAGTTTGTTCAGGCGTTCGATGTCTCTGGGCATCCCGGTCTTGCTCCAGTGCACCAGGTAGTTCTCACTGTGGAGTACAGGTGGGGTCAGGGGTCACTGCCTCAGCCCCTATCCCCACCCCCCCCCCACCCCCATCACCCCCCCCTCAACCCCCACCCCCCCCCCCATTCCACATGTAGAGGGTGGTGTAGCCCCCCCCTCACCCCCCCCATTCCACATGGGGGGGAAACGGAGAGCGCCAGGGACAAACCACGAGGTCCCGGGGAGAACATGCAAACTCCACACAGACAGAGGGGGTTACGCACCTGATGAACTCGGACTGCACGGGGGTCGTAGAGGGACATGAGGAGCTCCGCATCCTCACCAATGTTGCACACAAAGTTCTTCAGGTTGATGTAGAGGCTGTAGGTGTGGGTGGTGGTGCTGAATATCGACTGGCGCCTGGCCTCCATGTTGTGGACCCTGGACTGGAGAGGGGAGAGAGAGACAGGGGGGGGGGGGAGACAGGGGGGGGGGGGGAGAGAGAGAGAGGGGGAGGGAGAGAGAGGGGGAGAGAGAGAGAGAGGGGGAGAGGGGGGGGAGAGGGGGGAGAGAGAGGGGGAGAGAGAGGGAGAGAGAGAAGGGGCGAGAGAGCTAGAGGAGAGATAGAGAAGGTGACAGAGAGAGGGGAGAAAGAGAAGGACAGCAAGAGGGGGGAGAGAGAGTGAGGAAAGAAAGAGAGAGAGTAGGAGAGAGAGAGGGGGGGGAGAGAGAGGGGGGGAGAGAGCGAGAGAGGTGAGAAATAGGGAGAGAGAGAGAGATAGGGAGAGAGAGTCAGGGAGAGAGAGGAAGGGGGGGCGAGAGAGAAGAGAGAGGGGGAGAGAGGGGGAGGGGAGACAGAGGGGGAGAGAGAGGGGGGGGGAGAGGAGAGAGAGGGGGGGGGACAGAGGGGGGGAGACAGAGGGGGGGGGGGGAGAGGACAGAGGGGGAGAGAGGGGGAGAGACAGAGGGGGAGGAGAGAGGGGGGAGACAGAGAGGGGGGGGACAGAGGGGGGGAGGGGGGGAGGAGAGGGGGAGGAGAGAGGAGGGGGAGACAGAGGGACAGAGGGGGGGGGGAGACAGAGGGGGAAGAGAGGGGGGGAGAGAGGGGGAGGAGGGGGAGACAGAGGGGGGGGACAGAGACAGACAGAGAGGGGGGGACAGAGGGGGAGAGAGGGGGGGGAGACAGAGGGGGAGACAGAGGGGGAGAGGGGGGGAGACAGAGGGGGGGAGACAGAGGGGGGGAGACAGAGGGGGGGAGACAGAGGGGGGGAGACAGAGGGGGGGAGAGGGGGGGGGAGACAGGGGGGGAGACAGAGACAGGGGGGGAGACAGAGGGGGGGAGACAGAGGGGGGGAGACAGAGGGGGGGGGAGACAGAGGGGGGAGACAGAGAGAGGGGGGAGGGAGAACACAGGTCACAGGGAGAACTCACAAACGTAGTCAGGATGGAACGCGGGTCTCTGGCGCTGTGAGGCAGCAGCTCTACCCGCTGCACCACCGTGCCGCCCGTGTGAGAACAATGGGCAAGGAGTCTCTTTAGTCAGAGGGCGGTGAATCTGTGGGAATTCTTTGCCACAGACGGCTGTGGAGGCCACAAGTCAGTGGATATGTTTAAGGCAGAGATAGATAGATTGTTGATTACTATATGGGGAGAAAAGCAGGAACGGGGCACTGATCAGCCATGATCACATTGAATGGCGGTGCTGGCTCGAAGGGCCGAATGGCCTCTACTCCTGCACCTATTGTCTATTGTCTGTTAGTGCGGGTGTCGAGGGGTTATGAGGAGGAGAATGGGAGAATGGGGTTAGGAGAGAGATTGAATGGCAGAGTAGACTTGATGGGCCGAATGGCCTCATTCTGTTCCTATTGTGTGTTAGTACGGGTGTCCAATGGGCCGAATGGTGCAGCAGCATCTATGGAGCGAAGGAAATAGGCAACGTTTCAGGCTGAAATCCTTCTGGAAATAGGCAACGTTTCAGGCTGAAATCCTTCTGGAAATAGGCAACGTTTCGGGCCGAAACCCGGAAGGGTTTCGGCCCGAAACGTTGCCTATTTCCTTAGCTCCATAGATGGCCACCCGCTGAAACGTTGCACTCTGTTGAACGTCACCTATCCAGTTCTCCATAGATGCTGCTGACCCCGCTGAGTTACTCCAGCACTCTGTGAAACGTCACCTATCCATGTTCTCCACAGATGCTGCCCTGACCCACTGAGTTACTCCAGCACTCTGTGAAAACGTCACCTATTGTGTGTGTTAGTACGGGTGTCGAATGGGCCGAATGGCCTCATTCTTCTCCCATCACCTTGTGCCGTGATAGTGGATCTACCAACCTTCTCCTCCTGGATCCTATCATCGATGCCGCGGGAGATAGACTCGTGGGCCTTGTACAGAGTGACGGTGCTGGTGTGGTCCGGGTCCAGCACGTTGCCATTGCCATCACGGACCACCAGGTCCAGCCCAAGGATCCTGTAATAAAACACAATCCAGGAGAGGGTGGGTGGGGGGTCCCTGCTCACCATGCTCACTCATGCCCCTAGATGTGGAGGGGCCTCTTCTCACTGAGCGGGAACTATACAACAGGAGGTGCAACTCCAGAGCAAACAAAATCATGGGAGACCCCTTCCACCCCAGCAACGGACTGTTCCAGCTGCTACGGTCAGGCAAACGCCTCCGTTGCCATGCAATGAGAACGGAGAGGTTGAGAAGGAGTTTCTTCCCAGATGCAATTCGGACTGTAAACGCCTATCTCACCAGGGACTAACTCTACAGAACGTTTTTCCTTCTATTATTTATTATGTAAAAGAATATGTGTGTTATGATTGTGTTTATAATTTGTTTGGTTGTTTTGTTGTTTGTCTTTTGCACAAAAGTCCGCGAGCATTGCCACTTTCGTTTCACTGCACATCTCGTATGTGTATGTGACAAATAAACTTGACTTGACTTGACTTGAGCAGGCAGGGGGAGGTGGGACGATCCCTGGAATTCTCCACACCACGGGAACGGGATCAACGCAAGCGTTTCCATCTGACTGAGAACATTTAGGACTGGGAATGAGGGAAAAAAATTTCACCCAGAGAGTTGTGAATGTGTGGAATTCTCTGCCACAGACGGCAGTGGAGGCTGATTCTTGGATTTAACTCTTGGGGAAAACTGCGTACAGTCAGCACCCCTAGTCAGGATCGAACCCGGGTCTCTGGCGCCGTGAGGCAGCAGCTCCCCCGGAGTTTCGGGGCCGGGAATGTCTATCTCACCTGTTCCCGTAGTCAATCTTGCCGATGACTTTCCCCTTCAGTTCCATCAGCTCATCCTTGGGGAGCGTGCCGGAGATGATCTGGGATCGCCACTCGATCAGGGAATAGGTCATCAGCTGCACGTGCTGGAACATTGTTTTGTTCCCGCTCTGTAATAGAGGCCAGAGTGGTCAGCTTGGACACCGGTCAGTGTTACTCCCCCAACACACGGTACAGAGTGCTGGAGTAACTCAGCGGGTCAGGCAGCATCTGTGGAGAACATGGATAGGTGACCCTTGGGTTGAGACTCTTCTCAGACAGACCAAGTCCAGTTCTCCCGACCCCTGAAAAGTTACTCCACCTCTGTGAAACGTCACTGTTCTCCACAGATGCTGCCTGACCAGCTGAGTTACTCCAGCACTCTGTGAAACGTTATGGTGCAGCAGCACCACACTGAGTTATGGAGCGAAGCATCTATGGAAATAGGCAACGTTTCGGGCCGAAATCCTTCTGGAAATAGGCAACGTTTCGGGCCGAAACCCGGAAGGGTTTCGGCCCGAAACGTTGCCTATTTCCTTAGCTCCATAGATGCTGCTGCACCCGCTGAGTTACTCCAGCACTCTGTGAAATGTCACCTATCCATGTTCTCCACAGATGCTGCCTGACCCGCTGAGTTACTCCAGCACTCTGTGAAACATCACCTATCCATGTTCTCCACAGATGCTGCCTGACCCGCTGAGTTACTCCAGCACTCTGTGAAACGTCACCTATCCATGTTCTCCACAGATGCTGCCTTCTCTCCAAAATATCATCCCTTCTTTGTGATTAATAAAGATTATTTCCTTACTCCTGATAGACGTGTATAAAATGATGAGGGACATAGATAGGGTAGACAGTCAGAACCTTTTCCACCAAAGGTAGAGATGTCCAAGACTAGAGGGCGCAGCTTTAAGGTGAGAGGGGGAAAGTATAAAGGGGGTGTATGGGGCAGGGTTTTTTTTACACGGAGGGTGGTGGGTGCCTGGAACGTGCTGCCAGGGGTGGGAGTGGAGGCAGATATGGTCGTGTTTAGGAGGCTTCTAGAGGGGCTCTTGTATATGCAGGGAATGGAGGGATAATGGATCACATGCAGGCAGAGGGGATTAGTTAAACTTAGCTTCATGTTCGGCAACCACACTGCAGGGTGAGGTTTTAAGTTGTTAGATTTTTTTTGGCTGCATAACAACACAATGAGGTTCCAGGACTAACATGCGCCGACTGTTTTGGGCTGGTTACATCATGTCTGGGCAATGGGTACCTTCAGCAAACTTGACGTTATCATGGAACCCGCCGACAAGGGAGGTGCCGTGGTAGTCTGGCACGCTGACCCCAGCCGGGCTGGCTCCAGGCAACACCTACCTCCGACCTGTCCATGGACCATGGCCCCACAGACCAGCACCAGGCCTGGGTCTCACACACAGCTACTGATTCCATCACTTGTGGCCGTCTGCCTTCCACAGCCTCCAACCTTCTCATTCCCCAGCCCCGCACGGCACGGTTTTACCGTCTCTCCCCAAACACAACTGCCTGGAGAGGCCCATTGCTTCTGCCTGCTCCAGTCCCCACCTCCACTCCACCCTATCCCCCCTGGTCCAATCCATCCCGACCTGCCCAAGAAACCTCACATGTCCTCTTGTCTGAAGAAGTCCAGAACAAGGGGTCACAGTTTATGGATAAGGGGGAAATCTTTTAGGACCCAGATGAGAATTTTTTTTTCCCCCACACAGAGAGCGGAGAATCACTGTAATTCTCTGCCACAGAAGGTAGTTGAGGCCACAAAATTCTTATGGGGTTGGACAGGCTAGATGCAGGAAGATTGTTCCCGATGTTGGGGAAGTCCAGGACAAGGGGTCACAGTTTAAGGATAAGGGGGAAATCTTTTAGGACCGAGATGAGGAAAACATTTTTCACACAGAGAGTGGTGAATCTCTGGAATTCTCTGCCACAGGAGGTAGTCGAGGCCACACAGTTCATTGGCTATATTTAAGAGGGAGTTAGATGTGGCCCTTGTGGCTAAAGGGATCAGGGGGTATGGAGAGAAGGCAGGTACAGGATACTGAGTTGGATGATCAGCCATGATCATATTGAATGGCGAATGGTGCAGGCTCGAAGGGCCGAATGGCCTCTACTCCTGCACCTATTTTCTATGTTTCTAAGAAGGGTCTCGACCCGAAACGTCACCCATTCCTTCTCTCCACAGATGCTGCCTGTCCCGCTGAGTTCCTGCAGCATCTTGTGTCTATCCTGGCTTGGCTGTGAGCTATGTGTGCGGTGCCTCTCACTGCCACAAACTACAATTATGATATCAGGTTGTGATGGGCAAACCCTCTGCTGCTCACATTGTGCATGGGTCAGATTCCTTGTACCAGCAGATCTCCCCAAATGCAATCTGAACCCTAGCATTAAGATCGCATCACTGTGGGGGATAGACTCAGCCAGTTAAACCACTTCTACACTACAACACAAAGCTCTCGTAAATCTTGTGTAGGAAGGAACTGCACATGCTGGTCTTTAGCTTGTAGATAATTCCAGAGGGACCTGTTACTGTGTGATGTTTTAACCCCCTCCCACATCAGTCTGGATAAACAGTCAACATAGAAAGCTTCAGTGTCTAGTCTGGGGGAAGGAACTGCAGATGCTGCTTTACATTGAATAAAGACACAGAGTGCTGGAGTAATTCAGCGGGTCAGGCAGCATCTGTGGAGAACATGGATAGGTGACGTTTCACAGGAGTAACTCAGCGGGTCAGCAGCATCTGTGGGAGCGGGTCAGGCAGCATCTGTGGAGAACATGGATAGGTGACGTTTCACAGAGTGCTGGAGTAACTCAGCGGGTCAGGCAGCATCTATGGAGCTAAGGAAATAGGCAACGTTTCGGGCCGAAACCCAAAAGGGTTTCGGCCCGAAACGTTGCCTATTTCCAGAAGGATTTCGGCCCAAAACATTGCCTATTTCCTTCGCTCCATAGATGCTGCTGCACTATCTGCATCTGTGGAGAGAAGGAATGGGTCCTGAAGTCTAAAGAAGGGTCTTGACCTGAAACATCACCCAGAGAGAAGCTGCCTGAGTGCCTGAGTTACTCCAGCATCTGTGTCTTATTTTGCACCCAGTCTTTCACTGTAGAGGTGACAGTAACAATGTGAGTGCCGAGGGTTCTGTGGCAATGTGGGGGGGGGGCAGAGTTGTTGTGCAATGGGCCGGTGTCTCTGCGCTGCTGAGGGGCCTGTGGTCTCTGGGGGTGGGAGCGAATCACCCCCCCATCACCACCCCCCCGATGCTTACCAGATAGAGCTTGTGCCAGATGATGGCCCACTCTCTCAGGGTCATGGTCAGTTCCTGGACCAGAGGCACCTCGCTGGGAACAGCCGTCTCCTCCAGCCTGCAACACACACAAACGTCACATCACTAGCCCGTCCGTCAACTAGCCACGGGGCCAGGATAGAAACCAACGGCGAGCGCCTGCGTTCACGCTGCAAGCGGCCCAGCGCGCGGACCGGGCGCGGCCTGCAGTGGCACGGAGCGCCGGTTATTCACATCGACAACTACGGCACGGTGGTGCAGCGGGTAGAGTTGCTGCCTCACAGCGCCAGGGACCCGGGTTCCATCCTGACTACAGGCGCTGTCTGTACGGAGTTTGCACGTTCTCCCCGTGACCTGGGTGGGTTTTCTCCGGGTGCTCCGGTTTCCTCCCACACTCCAAAGACGTGCAGGTTTGTTGGCTAATTGTCTTGGTGTGTGTGTGTGTGTGTGTGTGTGAGTGTTGTCCCTGGTGTGTAGGATAGTGTTAGTGTGCGGGGATCGCTGGTCGGCACGGACTCGGTGGGCTGAAGGGCCTGTTTAGCACGCAACAAAAGCTTTTCACTGTACCTCAGTACACGTGACAATAAACTGAACTCAGCTGAGGTTGTACAAATGGAGAGATTGCATCTCCTAGGATTTAGAAAGTGAATTGTTTAATATCTGGGATTTTGGAACAATTAAGTTTAAACTGCTGGTTGGGAACGGCTGACTTTCCCCGGATGTTTGATGTGTGGACTCATATCTCCCAGGATTTGGGAAACTGAGTCATATTCTTGGAAACATGGGAGTGTCATTAAATAGCATGCATGGTCTTGGGGATAGGCAGAGACTAGGAATGGTTTATTGAATTCAAAACAGAGGAACAAACTCATTCCCATCGGGGTTGAAGACTGTGAATGTTGTGGGCAAACCTCGGCAGCTGTCACAGAGTGATACAGGGTGGAAACAGGCCCTTCGGCCCACCGAGTCCGTGCCGACCAGCGATCCCCACACACTAACACTATCCCACACACACACACACTGGGGACAATTTACAATTTACAGAAACCAATCAACCTACAAACCTGCATTTCTTTATAGTGTGGGAGGAAACCGGAGCACCCGGAGAAAACCCACGTGGTCCTGTGGAGAACGTACAAACTCCACACAGACAGCACCTGTAGTCAGGATTGAACCCGGGTCTCTGGCGCTGTGAGGCAGCAGCTCTACCCGCTGCACCACAGTGACGTCCTGTTGCAATCACGTATTGTCTTTCCGCACGATGAACGATGTGACGTACTCACCCCTCACCCTCCACCCTCGTCTCCTTCACGTGGATGTACGATGCTGGGAAAATGCCCTGTGGTGTGGGGGGGGGGGGGGGGGGGGGGGAGAGCACGCAGAGAATGACCAGATACACACCAAACACCCAACCCCCTCTCCCCTCCCCGTCCCACCCTGACCCCATCCAATGTCACAGACTAGGGGTAGAAACATAGACATAGAAACATAGACAATAGGTGCAGGAGTAGGCCATTCGGCCCTTCGAGCCTGCACCGTTCACCATTCAATATGATCATAGCTGATCATCCAACTCAGTATCCCGTACCTGCCTTCTCTCCTTCCATACCCCCTGATCCCCTTAGCCACAAGGGCCACATCTAACTCCCTCTTAAATATAGCCAATGAAAACTGGCCTCAAACTACCCTCTGTGGCAGAGAGTTCCAGAGATTCACCACTCTCTGTGTGAGGGGTTCTTCTCATCTCGGTTTTTAAAAGGATTTCCCCTTTATCCTTAAGCTGGACCCCTTGTCCTGGACTTCCCTAACATCGGGAACAATCTTCCTGCATCTAGCCTGTCCAACCCCTTAAGAATTTTGTAAGTTTCTATAAGATCCCCTCTCAATCTTCTAAATTCTAGAGAGGGAAAGGGAGGGGGGAGGGGGGGGGAGGTGAGGGGGGAGGGTGAGAGGGGAGGGAGGGGTGAGGGGGAGGAGAGAGGGGGGGGAGGGGGGGAGAGAGATGGGGGGGGAGGAGGAGGAGGGTGAGGTGGAGGCTGCAGACATTACCCAGGATTTGCAGTAACAACAACAACAGCAGCAGCAACATAATAAAAGGGCACTCTACCTTCTTTGATTTGTTGCGGAGACAATATCCTCGGTACCAACCTGGCCAAAAGCACGAGGCATTATTAATAAATATGCAGCCCCCAGACCAACAACAAGCTTCATTCTATAATTATACACACACACTCCCCCACCCCTCCCCTCCCCTCCATCCCCTCTCCCTCCACTGTAAGTCGGCTAATCCATGTGCCCACCTTGGGGTCACTGTCTGAAGATCGAAGCATCACCTCTCCATGTTCTCCACAGATGCACAGGTTGGCACGGTGGGGCAGCGGTAGAGTCGCTGCCTTACAGCCCTTGCAGCGCTGGAGACCCGGGTTCGATCCCCACTACGGGCGCTGTCTGTACGGAGTTTGCACGTTCTCCCCGTGACCCGCGTGGGTTTTCTCCGAGATCTTCGGTTTCCTCCCACACTCCAAAGACGTGCAGGTTTGTAGATTAATTGGCTTGGTGTGTAAGTGTAAATTGTCCCTAGTGTGTGTGTGTGTAGGATAGTGTTAGTGTGCGGGGATCGCTGGTCAATAGACAATAGGTGCAGGAGTAGAGGCCATTCGGCCCTTCGAGCCAGCACCGCCATTCACTGTGATCATGGATGATCATCCCCAATCAGTACCCCATTCCTGCCTTCTCCCCATATCCCCTGACTCCGCTATTTATAAGAGCCCCATCTAGCTAATTTTTTTTTTTTTTCCAGACAACCTTTCCAAAAAAACTGAGGCTAGAACTGCGGGAGATAGAGGAAGTTTCCGTGCTGAAATCTGGAAAGAAAAACAAAAAAACAAAAAAAAAGATAAGCCAAAAAAAAAAAAAGGGGGGTGCAGCTAGTTAAAGAAGCAGGGAAAAAAATTTGGTAAAAAAAAAAAAAAATCATAATTAAAAAAAAAAGAAAAAAAAAGAGCCCCATCTAGCTCTCTCTTGAAAGTATCCAGAGAACCTGCCTCCACCGCCCCCTGAGGCTGGTCTGTGCGGGCTGAAGGGCCTGTTTCCGTGCTGTATCTCTAAACGAAATAGCTTTAAACAGGAAGATAAGCCACGTACCTTGGTGTGTCTCCAGGATGTGCAGCTTGTCGCCCACCTGCAGGGACAACTCGTGGTCTTGTGTGGCATTGTAGTTGTAGATAGCTGGACAGGCAAAGGGAAAGGTGTTAATGTCCACCCCCTATGGCCCAGCATTGGTCCCTGTGGTGCAGCAGGTAGTGCCACTGCCTCAACACTCCGGGGAGGATGGGTTGTCTGTGACTACACCCGCCTGCTCGCTACAACTTGTCTAGCCGTCTACCGCTAGCCGTCTACATCTGCAGACAGATCACAAGGAAGTATTTGCCCCCCCCCCCCCCCCCCCCCCCCCTAACCACCACCCACGTGAACACACCCACACACAAACACACACACCCCCACCCCAACACACCACTCCGCACACTCACTACACACTTTGCACTGCCCCCACATCACACACACGGCCCACACCCGTGCCGACCAGCGATCCCTGCACACTAACACTACCACACACACACACACACACACGCTAGGGACAATGTTTTTACATTTTTTACCAAAGCCAATTAACCTACAAACCCGCACGCACGTCTTTGGAGTGTGGGAGGAAACCGGAGAAGAAAACCCACGCAGGTCAAGGGGAGAACGTGCAAACTCCGTACAGACAGCATACATAGTCAGGATCGAACCCGGGTCTCTGGCGCTGCGAGGCAGCAGCTCTACCCGCTGCACCACCGTTGCTGGCCTAGCCTGACCCGCTGGGTACACCAGCAATCTCAGCGTCCCTGCCGGGTCAACGTTCTGAGACCAAGGGCATGTGGCCGATCACAGATACGGGGCCCAGTACCACACAGGGGACATTGAGGACACACACGCAGCGGGTGCGATCCTGACCCCGGCTGCTGTCTGTACGGAGTCTGCACGTTCTCCCTGTGACCGCGTGCGTTTCCTCCCACATCACCCGGAGAAAAAACATACAGGGAGAACGTGCAAAACTCCACACAGACAGCGGCCGAGGGGGGGTGGGGGGGGGGGAGGGGGGGGGTGGGTAGGGGTGAGTGGGAGGGGGTAGGGGGGTTGGGGTTGGGGGAGGTCGTATCTGTCGTGCAACAGGCAAGTGAGAAGGGCCAGCAACTCAGTCCCAAACAATAGATCTTGGAGGAACAAAGCCAACCACACACCACTAGGAGGAAGCTCATAACAAGAGCGTGATTGTCCCCAGAATAGATACCCACCATTGTGTGTGTGTGTGTGTGTGTGTGTGTGTGTGTGTGTGTGTGTGTGTGCGTGTGTGTGTGTGTGTGTACGTGTGTGTGTGTGTGTGTGTGTGTGTACGTGTGTATGTGTGTACGTGTGTGTGTGTGTGTGTGTGTGTGTGTGTGTGTGTGTGTGTGTGTGTGTGTGTGTGTGTGTGTGTGTGTGTGTGTGTGTGTGTGTGTGTGTGTGTGTGTGTGTGGGTGTGTGTGTGGGTGGGTGTGTGTGCGTGTGTGTATGTGTGTGTGTGTGTGTGGGTGTGTGTGTGTGTGTGTGTGTGTGTGTGTGTGTGTGTGTGTGTGTGTGTGTGTGTGTGTGTGTGTGTGTGTGTGTGTGTGTGTGTGTGTGTGTGCGTGGGTGTGTGTGTGTGTGTGTGTGTGTGTGTGTGTGTGTACGTGTGTGTGCGCGTGTGTACGTGTGTGTGTGTACAGTGTGTGTGGTGTGTGTGTGGTGTGTGTGGTGTGTGTGCGTGTGTGTGCGTACAGTCCCGTGTTTAAACTTCCCAATTACACTTCTGGTGGGTTACAGTATCAATGTGGAGTCGAAGATTCACAAACAACATTTTCAATTGTGCATCTAAACCACAGTTAGGGCGGTTATGGTGGTGCAGCGGGTAGAGCTGCTGCCTCACAGCGCCAGAGACCCGGGTTCCATCCTGACTACGGGCGCTGTCTGTGCGGAGTTTGCACGATCTCCCCGTGACCTGCGTGGGTTTTCTCCGGGTGCTCCGGTTTCCTCCAACACTCCACAGACGTGCAGGTTTGTAGGTTAATTGTCTTGTGTAAATTGTGGCTGGCGTGTGGGATAGAACTAGTGTACGGGGGGCATCGCTGTTTGTAGGAGGGATCCTCTCTGGAGAACAGGTGGTGAATCTGTGGAATTCTTTGCCACAGACGGCTGTGGAGGCCAAGTCAGTGGGCATTAAGGCAGAGATAGATGGATTCTCCATTAGACCGGGTGTCAGGGGTTATAGGGAGAAGGCAGGAGAATGGGGTTAGGATAGATCAGCCGTGACTGAATGGCAGAGTAGACTTGATGGGCCGAATGGCCTAATTCCACTCCTATTCCATACGACCTGATGATCTGTTTCCTAGTTTCTGCATTATTTTATCTGCTTCTGTTAGGTCTCCCTTCCAGAGAACACAATCGCTGCCAGTCCAACATCTCCCTGTAGCTAACACCCCCTGATCTAGGGAGCTTTCCCCAAACCTGCCAATTTAATTGTCTACATGGTAGTTAATTGCTCTTCATTCCAGCAACCACTCACACCGCAGACCAGGGACCAGTGGGTGTCTGAGAGACATCTCGCCACTTGCTGTGGGAGATGTTGTTTAAACAAGGACTCAATGTGCCCATTATTCTGGGTGTGGTCTCAGCAAATCTTCCTTTAATTACAGGAACATATCTTTACATGAGGCCCTGCCCTCCTCACAGGAAGACACAGAGTGCTGGAGTAACTCAGCAGGTCAGGCAGCATCTGTGCAGAACATGGATAGGTGACGTTTCACAGAGTGCTGGAGTAACTCAGTGGGTCAGGCAGCATCTGTGGAGAACATGGATAGGTGACGTTTCACAGAGTGCTGGAGTAACTCAGCGGGTCAGGCAGCATCTGTGGAGCTAAGGAAATAGGCAACGTTTCGGGCCGAAACCCGGAAGGGTTTCGGCCCGAAACGTTGCCTATTTCCAGAAGGATTTCGGCCCGAAACGTTGCCTATTTCCAGAAGGATTTCGGCCTGAAACGTTGCCTATTTCCAGAAGGATTTCGGCCCGAAACGTTGCCTATTTCCTTCGCTCCATAGATGCTGCTGCACCATAACTCAGCGGGTCAGGCAGCATCTGTGGAGAACATGGATAGGTGACGTTTCACAGAGTGCTGGAGTAACTCAGCGGGTCAGGCAGCATCTCTGGAGAGAAGGAATACTTCAGTTTAGTTTATTGTCACTTGTACTGAGTTACAGTGAAAAGCTTTTTGTTGCATGCTAACCAGTCAGCAGAAAGACAAAACATGATTACACAATCAGTCCATTTGCAGTGTACAGACACATGATAAGGGAGGGTCTGAAGAAGGGTCTCGACCCGAAACGTCACCTATTCCTTCTCCCCATAGATGCTGCCTCACCCGCTGAGTTACTCCAGCATTTTTTGTCTACTCAAGATAAGGGAATAATGTTTAGTTAGGGGATTAACAAATAGGTGACGTTTCGGGTCGAGACCTTTCTTCAGACCGAGTCAGGGGAAGGAGAAACGAGAGATATATATGATGATATAGAGAGATACAGAATGAATGAATGAAAGATATATCTCCTCACAACAAGGCCTTTCTTGTGCCTCTGATTCCAGTTGAAAAGGGATAGGTTTTTTCCCGCCAGAGATGCTGCCTGACTGACTGAGTTACTCCAGCACTTTGTGACAATGTTCAATTTAGTTTATAGATACAGCATGGAAACAGGCCCTTCGGCCCACCGAGTCCGTGCCGACCAGCGATCCCCGCACACTAACACTATCCCACACACACACCAGGGCCAATTTACAATTTTACTGAAGCCAATTAACCTACAAACCTGCACGTCTTTGGAGTGTGGGAGGAAACCGGAGCACCCGGAGAAAACCCACGTGGTCCTGTGGAGAACATACAAACTCCACACCGACAGCACCTGTAGTCAGGATTGAACCTGGGTCTCTGGCGCTGTGAGGCAGCAGCTTTTCACGGTACCTCGGTACACATGACAATAAACTAAACAGCACTACCCGCTGCCACACCGCACGGACCTTCATCTAAATAACCCTAAACACCGGCCCGGGCTGGGATATCGAACGCCAAGTTGAACAACTCTGCCATGGGCCTGACCCACTGATGAATGAGTCATTCATCAACAAAGGGGAAAATAAAACGGAGCAGCAATTCAAAATGCCGTGGAGACGGAATCTATTCACATGCTAATGTGTTGACAGCCCTGGATAGAGTCCTCATTCATTCCCCATCTCCCTGTCACGGGCATCAGAGTGCTGACACAGCACCCGACCTCTCCCAGCACTAACGTCCCAATCAGAGACCATTCCTGTTGGGATATCGATGATCATCCACAGGAACAGGCCCTTCGGCCCTCAATGTACCTGCTGTAACCTGACTGTGTGGAGGGTGGGGAGAGTGGGGGAGGGGAGAGTGGGGGGGGGGGAGGGGGAGGGGGGGGGGGGGGGGGGGGGGGGAGTGGGGGGGGGGGGGGGGGGGGGGGAGGAGGGGGGGGGGGGGGGGGGGGGGGGGCTATGGGCTATGTCCACAACTCCCTGCTCCAGGCAGCTGAGAGAGAAGATTGGGAAGGGATAGTAGGATGTTGAGTTGAGTTTATTATTGCCACGTGTAGCAAGGTACAGGGAACACAAACCCTTTAGTTACAGGACATCCAGTCGGCAAAAATACCCGATTACAATCTAACCGTCCACAGATACAGGGTAATGTTCAATGTCAGATAAAGTCCGATTAAAGATGGTCTGAAGGTCTCTAATTAAGTTGAAGGTAGGCACTAAATGCTGGAGTAACTCAGCGGGACAGGCAGCATCTCTGGGGAGAAGGAATGGGTGATGTTTCAGGTCGAGACCCTTCTTCAGACTGAGTAGATGGGAGGTCAGGACTTGCTGGAGTAACTCAGTGGGTCAGGCGGCATCTGTGGAGAACATGGATAGGTGACGTTTCACAGTGCTGGAGTAACTCAGTGGGTCAGGCGGCATCTGTGGAGAACATGGATAGGTGACGTTTCACAGTGCTGGAGTAACTCAGTGGGTCAGGACAGTTCAGTTGCCTGATAAACGCCGGGAAGAAACTGTCCCTGAATCTGGAGGTGTGTGCGTGAGTTTGTTTTCACACTTCTGTACCTCTTGCCCGATGGGAGAGGGGGGGGAGAGAGGGAGTTACCGGGGGTGAGACTGGTCCGTGATGATGCTGCTGGACTTGCCGAGGCAGCGTGAGGTGTAGATGGAGTGGGTGGAAGGGAGGTTGGTTTGGGCGTGCGATGGTCTGGGCTGCGTCCACAACTCTCTGGGTCAGCTGCCTCCCTCCGGCCGGCTGTCGGCCGGTGCAAGGTCCAGCATTGGCAGCGGGACAGGAAGACACCGCGGCAACACGGCGAGATCACCACGGCAACCGAGGTGACAGGCACAACAGTGACCCAGATTGTAAACAGCAACGTTTCAGAGTGCTGGAGTAACTCAGTGGGTCAGGCAGCATCTGTGGAGACCATGGATAGGTGACGTTTCACAGAGTGCTGGAGTAACTCAGTGGGTCAGGCAGCATCTGTGGAGAACATGGATAGGTGACGTTTCACAGAGTGCTGGAGTAACTCAGCGGGTGCAGCAGCATCTGTGGAGCTAAGGAAATAGGCAACGTTTCGGGCCGAAACCCGGAAGGGTTTCGGCCCGAAACGTTGCCTATTTCCATAAGGATTTCGGCCCGAAACGTTGCCTATTTCCTTCGCTCCATAGATGCTGCTGCACCATAACTCAGCGGGTCAGGCAGCATCTGTGGAGAACATGGATAGGTGACGTTTCACAGAGTGCTGGAGTAACTCAGCGGGACCCTTCTTCAGACTGACGGTCAGTAAAACACTCGTCATTGGGGAGAGACAGACCTGCAGACAAGACAAGTTTGCAACAACAAACACCATTGTCTGACCATCGTGGGGAGACTCTGTACACACGAGGCATTATTCCCAGATGCTGATAAGCAAGGCATGGAATGTACGATCAAAATGTCCCATTTTCAAGAATGTTCTGACCAGTGACGTGGGGAGACTCTCGTTACACACCAGGCATTATTGGTGACAGATGCTGATATTCTGCAACCTTGGTGGGGACGGGCTGTACGATCAAAATGTCCTCTGACTTTCAATGAATGTTCTGTAAACACGTTCCCCACAGCCTGCCTCCACTGACTCTCACTCTGTGATCACCTCCCATGTTCCCCACATGGCTGATGCTATGGTGACGGCTGCTGAAGATTCTGGTTCGTAACCTTGGAGGGGACGTGCTGGTGTGTGGTGAATGTTCCCGTAACTCTGACTCACCACAATGGAGTGGATACGTCCTATCCACGTTCCCCACAGATGCTGCCTGACCCGCTGAGTTACTCCAACACTCTGTGAAACGTCACCTATCCATGTTCTCCACAGATGCTGCCTGACCCGCTGAGTTATGGTGCAGCAGCATCTATGGAGCGAAGGAAATAGGCAACGTTTCGGGCCAAAATCCTTCTGGAAATAGGCAACGTTTCGAGCCGAAACCCTTCTGGGTTTCGGCCCGAAACGTTGCCTATTTCCTTAGCTCCATAGATGCTGCTGCACCCGCTGAGTTACTCCAGCTGCTGTTCTCCACAGATGCTGCCACCCGCTGAGTTACTCCAGCACTCTGTGAAACGTCACCTATCCATGTTCTCCACAGATGCTGCCTGACCCGCTGAGTTACTCCAGCACTCTGTCTAACACCCAAGGCTATTCCCACTTTCCTTTGTCAAACTAAATTGAACACTGAGTCACATAATTGCATCAAAAGCTGGAAGAGAGGTGTCGATGTGAAGAATGTTTTATAGTTAGCTGGAGGGCTGGAGTTTGGACTTGTGGAAGCACTGTTGCAATTGTACAGGTGTAGGTGAGGCCACACCTGGAGCACAAGGGGCAGGTTTGCTCACACAGTTTAAGAGAGGATACATTCTCATTGGAAGCAGTCCAAAAAGATTCACCAGGGTAATTCCTGACCTTCTGGGCTGGCCCTTCGGCCCATCGGGCCTGTGCTGACCAGCGATCCCCGCACATTAACACTATCCTACACACACGCTAGTGATCATTTTTACATTTACCAGGCCAATTAGCCACAAACCTGCAGGTTTGACAATAGACAATAGGTGCAGTAGCAGAGGCCATTTGGCCCTTCGAGCCAGCACCGCCATTCAATGTGATCACGGCTGATCATCCCCAATCAGTACCCCGTTCCTGCCTTCTCCCCATATCCACTGACTTCACTATTTTTAAGAGCCCTATCTAACTCTCTCTTGAAAGTATCCAGAGAACCGGCCTCTGAGGCAGAGAATTCCACAGACTCACAACTCTCCGTGAGAAAAAATATTTCCTCGTCTCCGTTCTAAATGTTACTCCTTATTCTTAAACTGTGTGGCCCCTGGTTCTGGACTCCCCCAACATCAGGAACATGTTTCCTGCCTCTAGCATGTCCAATCCCTTAACAATCTTATATGTTTCAATGAGATCGCCTCTCATCCTTCTAAACTCCAGAGTGTACAAGCCCAGCCGCTCCATTCTCTCAGCATATGACAGTCCCGCCATCCCGGGAATAAACCTTGTAAACCTACGCTGCACTCCCTCAATAGCAAGAATGTCTTTCCTCAAATTAGGTGACCAAAACTGCACACAATTTTGTGTTTGGAGTGTGTTTGTCCTGTGGCCAGCAGTGACCAGAGTGATATTCAGGTTGTGAGCATCTCTGCATGTTCAGCGATCCAGAATATAAAGTTTTTGCCACCGTCTATATACATCTACAGGTGGTGAAACTTCTCTCAGCAGTTGTGTTGCTGTTCCTTGAACTGTGGCTGAAACTGTCATCTCTGCAGCCACTGTAGGGTGAGCATTTGTCAGCACTGGGCCTGGACTCGCTGGAGTTTAGAAGAATGAGGGGGGACCTCATAGAAACGTACAGAATGGTGAAAGGCCCGGATAGAGTGGATGTGGAGAGGATGTTTCCACTAGTGGGAGAGTCTTAGACCAGAGTTCACAGCCTAGAATTAAAAGACATTCTTTTAAGAATGAGATGAGGAAAATGGATTTAGTCAGAGGGTGGTGAATCTGTGGAATTCTTTGCCACAGACGGCTGTGGAGGCCACAAGTCAGTGGATATATTTCAGGCAGAGATAGATAGATTCTTGATTAGTGCGGGTGTCAGAGGTTATGGGGAGAAGGCAGGAGAATGGGGTTAGGAGGGAGAGATAGATCAGCCATGATTGAATGACAAAGTTGACATGATGGGCTGAATGGCCTCATTCTGCTCCCATCTCTAATGAACAGAGATCTTGGAGCACCTGGGAACAACAAGGCCTGTCGGGATCGGACTTAGAAAAGGATCACTGCAGAGATACCGTGGGGTCTGTGACGTGCAGCGGGTAGTGCTGTTGCCTCACGGTGCTGGAGACCCCGATTCCATCCTCAACTCGGGTGCTGTCTGTGTGGAGTTTGCTCGTTCTCCCCGTGACATCGTAGAGACGTGCGGGTTTGTAGGTGAATCGGCCCCCAGTGTGTAGAGAGTGGGATAACATAGAACTGATCAGCATGGACTAGGTGGGCCAAAGGGCCTGTCTCCATGTTGTATTGTTGAACCTCATGTACCGAGGTACAGTGAACAGCTTTGTTGTTGTGTGTTAACCAGTCAGCGGAAAGTCTGTACATGATTACAATCGAGCCGTCCACAGTCCAGTGAAGTCTGATGAATGGGAATCTGAGGGTCTCCAATGAGGTGGATGGGAGGTCAGGGCCACTCTCTAGTTGGTGAGAGGACGGTTCAGTTGCCTGATAACAGCCGGGAAGAAACTGCCCCTGAATCTGGAGGTGTGTGTGTGTTTTCACACTTCTGTACCTCTTGCCCGATGGGAGAGGGGGGGAGAGGGAGTGACCGGGGGTGAGACTGCTGACCTTCCCGAGGCAGCGTGAGGTGTAGATGGAGCCAGTGGAAGGGAGGTTGGTTTGTGTGATTGTTGTCCTGGGAACTTAATGACCAGTTACTGCAGCAATAGGTAGACGCCCAAACGCAGTGTGCCGGGATCAATTATGTTATTAAAGTGCTCACAGCCCAGCCCGCCTCAACCCACCTGATCTCTCAGTTGCTCAACAACTCAACACTCCCACTCCCACACTGACCTTTCTGTCCTGGGCCTCCTCCATTGTCGGAGTGATGCCCCAACACAAATTGCAGGAACAGAATCTCATATTCCACTTCCTCATATTCCACTTGAGTAGCTTACACCCCAGCGGTATGAACATCGACTTCTTTAACTTCCCTTCCCTTTCCCGGCCCCTTTGATGCCTTTGTTTTCACACCTTACACTTCCTTATCTCTGTGTCTCCCTCTCCCCCGAGTCTCAGTCTGAAACGTCACCCATTCCTTCTCTCCAGAGATGCTGCCTGTCTGTCCCACTGAGTTACTCCTGCATTTTGTCTTAGCGTCTTGGTCACAGGCCCTTCGGCCCAACGAACCTATGCTGACCATCCATTTACAAATGGTTTAGTGTAAAGTGTATGCTCCTCTGCACAATAGGGTACAAGACACAATAGGCGAGAACACACACACACACACACAGAGACACACACACACACACACAGGGACACACACACACACACACAGGGACACACACAGGGACACAGACACACACATACATACACACACACACACACACACACACAGACACACACACACACACACACACACACACACAGGGACACACACGGACACACACACACACACACAGCCCGTGGTCAGCATCGAACCCGGGGCCCCAGTCACCGTGAGGCGGCGACTCCACCAGCTGAGCCACGCTTCAAGGTGTGTACAAGGAGCAACACGCCTCTGACTCACAGGGAAGTTTAGAATCACAGACACAGAGTGTTGGAGTAACTGAGCGGGACGGGCAGCGTCTGTGGAGAGAAGGGACGGATGATGTTTCGGGTCGAGACCCTTCTCCAGACGCTGCTCTCCAGGGATGTCGCCTGTCCCGCTGAGTTACTCCAGCACTTTGTGTCTATCACCAACACCTGCAGTTCCTTCCTGCACATTCACATATTAAGCAGCTTTGCAGTAAATATCAGAGGCGGAGACAGGCTGGTCCAACTGGGAATATGGGACACACGGGGGCTGAATATTCCCGGGATATTCCCAGAGTATTTGCTGAATATTCCCGGGAGAGGGTGGATTTGCCAAAGTTGTCCCGGGATTGGGAATTGCCGCGGGGTCGGCCCGTTCCCGTACGCGGTTGCCAACGGGAGTGGGACAGGGACAGGGAGAGGGATTGGGAGCCCCCCCCCCCCAGCCGTCACTCACCGACTCCGGTCGCGTCCCGGCGCCGCGGTTCCCAGCGGGACATCCCGCTCCCCGGCGCCGCTCAGCAGCTGCCGCGCTCCCGCCCCGTCCCGTCCCCGACTCCGCCCGGCCCGGCCCGGCCCGCCTTGTTGTGGCCGGGGCTGGAGAGGCGCTCGCTGCTCCTCCCTCTATCTCTCCTCCTCTCTCCCTCTCTCCCTCTATCTCTCCTCCTCTTCCCTCTCTCCCTCCCTATCTCTCCCTCCCTCTCTATCTCCCTCCCTCTCTATCTCCCTCTCTCTCTCTCTCCCTCTCGTCTCCCTATCTCTCCTCCTCTCTCTCTCCCTCCCTCTCTCCTCTTCTCTCCCTTTCTCTCCTCTCTCTCTCCCTCCCTCTCCCTCTCTCTCCCTCTCCTCCTCTCTCTCTCTCCCTCCCTCTCTATCTCTCTCCTCTCTCCTCCCTCCCTCTCTATCTCTCTCTCCCTCTCCCTCCCTCTCTCCTCCCTCCTCCCTCCTCCTCCCTCCCTCCTCCTCCTCTCTCCCTCCCTCCTCTCTCCTCTCCTCTCTCCTTCTCGCGCTCCCTCCCTCTCCCTCTCTCTCTCTATCTCTCCCTCTCCCTCCCTCCCTCTATCTCCCCCCCCTCCTCCTCTCTCCCCCCTCCTCTCTCTCCCTCTCCCTCTCCCTCTCCCTCTCCCTCTTGTCTTCCCCTCGCCTCTCCCTGTCTCTCTCTCCTCCTCTCTCCCTCCCTCCTCCTCTCTCCTACTTTTCACTAGTTTTTTTGTATCCCCCCCCCCCCCCCCCCTATCTCTCCTCCCTCTCGCTCCCCCCCCTCCCTCTCTCCCCCCCTGCCCACCCTCTCCCTCTCTCTCCCCGACACGGCACCAAGTCGAGTTGCTCCCTCACTGTTCCGGAAACCCGGATACGATTCTGAATGATCTCAGGTGCCGTCTGCCGGTGTGGAGTTTGCACGTTTTCACTGTGACCGCGTGGGTTTTCTCCGGGTGTCCCCGGTTACCTCCCACAACCTAAAGACGTGCGGACTGGTGAATTAAATGGGGGGGGGGGGGGGGGGAGAAACAGAGTGCTGGAGTAACCCAGCTGGTCAGGCAGCATCTGTGGAAGAGGGGTTCCAACACAAAACGTCACCTATCCATGTTCTCCGCAGATGCTGCCTGACCCGCTGAGTTACTCCAGCAATCTGTGTCATTTTTATCTCCTATGCCAAGCCTCTTTAGGAAAGTTATGTATCTAATGTATCTCTTTCTTCTAATCCCAAGATCCTGGTCTATTTAATCTGCCTTTGTACAACCAACCCCCCCCCCCCATCCCAGCGAGCAGCCTCCTCTCCAATACAAGTATCTATCTCCTTGTCAATTACAGAAGACCACACTGCCATCTAGCTTCACATCACCACTTGCCTAGATCATCATGGTGTCATGGTACACCAGTCATTGAAAGTAGGCATGGAGATGCAGCAGGCAGTGAAGAAAGCCAATGGTATGTTAGCATTCATAGCAAAAGGATTTGAGTCTAGGAGCAGGGAGGTTCTACTGCAGTTGTACAGGGTCTTGGTGAAACCACACCTGGAGTATTGCGTACAGTTTTGGTCTCCCAATCTGAGGAAGGACATTCTTGCCATAGAGGGAGTACAGAGAAGGTTCACTAGACTGATTCCTGGGATGGCAGGACTTTCATCTGAAGAAAGACTGGATCTGTACACTGTGGACAGCTCGATTGTAATCACGTCCAGTCTTTCCACTGACTGGATAGCAGGCAACAAAATACCCTCACACTGTACCTCGGTACATGTGACAATAAACTGAATTAAAGGTGCAGGAAGGAACTGCAGATGCTGGTTTAAATCGAAGAACGACACAAAACGCTGGAGTAACTCAGCGGGACAGGCAGCATCTCTGGAGGGAAGGAATGGGTCGAGACCCTTCTTCGGACTGGTTAGGGATAAGGGAAACAAGAGATTTAGGTGGTGATATGAATGAAAGATATGCAAAAAAAAGTGAGGGTAATATTGTTAGCTGTTTGCTGGGGTCAGGGAAAGATTGGTGGAAACAGGTGATCACATCGATCGCAGCCCTGTTTCCAATCTTTCCACCACGACAAGACAGGCACCATGGGGGTGCAGCAGCATCTTATGGCGCGAAGGAAATAGGCAACGCTTTGGGCCGAAACCCTTCTCAGGCATTTTTGTCTACCTTCGATTTCCCAGCATCTGCAGTTCCTTCCACTGAACACAGATGCTGAGACGTGTGTTTCAGCTCTGCCTGAACAACTAATCTTGTGTGTGGACTCGATAAGGAGAAGAAGCTATCTACTGAGAGAAAACAAGAAACTGGTGCAACTTGGGTGGGGGAGGGATAGAGAGAGAGGGAATGACAGGGCTACCTGAAGTTAGATAAATCAATATTCATACCACTGCTTAAACTTCAGTTGCTCTGATTGAAGGAAGGACAGTTTTGTGTCAGACTCCCCCATCGAGGCTCCTGGACACTCCAGCTCCACCTCAAGGTATTGCTGTGTAAGGAGTTAATGTTTAGGCTTAACACGACACAACAACCTGGTGTAACTCGCCCAGCCACCGATCCTTGTTTGGGTTATCTCAACATGACGGAGGGAGAGAGAGAAGGGTGTAAAAATAACAAGGGACATGAACAGACCAAACCATGCACTGTACGCTCATAGAGTGATACAGTGTGGAAACAGGCCCTTCAGCCCAACTTGCCCATACCGGCCAACATGTCCCAGCTACACTAGTCACAGTGATACAGTGTGGAAACAGGCCCTTCAGCCCAACTTGCCCACACTGGCCAACATGTCCCAGCTACACTAGTCATAGAGTGATACAGTGTGGGAACAGGCCCTTCAGCCCAACTTGCTCACATGTCCCACCAACACTAGTCCCACCTGCCTGCGTTTGGTCCATATCCCTCCAAACCTGTCCTATCCATGTATCTAACTGTTTCTTAAACATTGGGATAGTCCCAGCCTCAACTACCTCCTCTGGCAGCTTGTTCCATACATCCACCACCCCTTTTTTTTTTTTTAAAGAGCCCTATCTAGCTCTCTCTTGAAGGCATCCAGAGAACCTGCCTCCACCGCCCTCTGAGGCAGAGAATTCCACAGACTCACAACTCCCTGTGTGAAAAAGTGTTTCCTCGTCTCCGTTCTAAATGGCTGACCCCTTATTCTTAAATGGAGAGAATATATCCCTGGGGGAGAGCAGAACCTGCAGACTCACCTCCATCCTGTGATGCTGATCTGGGGGACCAGGAGATATGTCACGTCTGGAGATATCCAGTTTCTCTGGTGGGATCGATCCAGGGATTGTGTGGATCTCCGCGTATTCCCACTGGGAGAACAACCCTTCCACACACAGCGGATCGTTCCGCAAACAGAGGCTCACACCAGATTTTACTTCCGTTTTTTTTACTAAGTCAAGGCTTAAAATGAAGATAGGCCGCTCACCGACATCGTTACAAAAGTATAAAATGTACAAATTTCAACCTGATCTGATCTCTCCGCTCCCCTCTTTTGTCCCAAATGACGATGGCTTCAGGGCTATTGCCCCTGTAATCCCTCCGATTCTAAACACAAAATGCTGGAGTAACTCAGCGGGACAGGCAGCATCTCTGGAGAGAAGGAATGGGTGACATTTCAGGTTAATGTATTCGAGAGTTAGATTTAGCTCTTAGGGCTAACGGAATCAAGGGATATGGGGAGAAAGCAGGAACGGGGTACTGATTGTGGATGATCACATTGAATGGTCTACTCCTGCACCTATTGTCTATGTTTCTAAACCACCATCTGCAGTTCCTTCCCACACAATCTGTTGTGCTGTTACAAGTAAGAATGTCATTGTTCTATCTGGAACATATGACAATAAAACACTCTTACTGAATAATGAAAGGCATAGATAGAGTGGATGTGGAGAGGATATTTCCACTGGTGGGAGAGTCTAGGACCAGAGGTCACAGCCTCAGGATTAAAGGGTGCTCTTTTAGAAAGGGTGTGAGGAGGAACTTCTTTAGTCAGAGGGTGGTGAATCTGTGGAACTCATTGCCACAGAGGGCTGTGGTGGAGTCAGTGGGTAGACAAATTCTTGATTAGAACGGGTGTCAAGGGTTATGGGGAGAAGGCAGGAAAATGCGATTAGGAGGCAGAGATCAGCCATGATTGAATGGAGGAGCAGACTCGATGGGCCGAATGGCCTAATTCTACCTCTCTAAACTCTCAAGGTACATGGCCTGTCGCCTGAATCCAGCCCTTATCCAATATCTCAGGCACACATCTACAGGAGCAGTGGATCACACCCCAGTGAGATGTTCCAGACCCAGCCTCAACCACAAGCCCAGGTGGGCTGGGAAGGCCAGGAAGACAACACTGTCTGAAGAAATGACCGACTCCCAGTCTGAAGGGTCTCGACCCGAAACGTCACCTATTCCTTCTCTCCACAGATGCTGCCTGACCTGCTGAGTTCCTCCAGCACTTTGTGTTTTGTTCAGAGATTGATAGGACAGGAAGAAGGGCTGAGAAGCCAATAGACTGCATTACATGAGATAAAGTGAAACACTACAACATGTCTGTATTTGATTCACTCCGGCATTGAACGATAATATCCTGCTCACTGCTCTCATTACTCGCATATACACATTTGGTGTGTGGTACACTTAGACACACACACATCCCTCTACAAATCAGGGTTCAATGGATATTCTTATGGCAGAAATAGATTCTTAATTAGTACAGGTGTTAAGAATAAGGTGGAAGCCATTTAAGATTGAGTCGGGGAGAAACTTTTCCACTCAGAGTTGTGAATCTATGGAATTCTCTGCCACAGAAGGTAGTGGAGGCCAATTCACTGGATGTTTTCAAGAGAGTCAGATTTAGCTCTTAGGGCTAATGGAATCAAGAGATATGGGGAGAAAGCAGGAATGGCGTACTGATTCTGGATGATCAGCCATGATCATATTGAATGGCGGTGCTGGCTCGAAGGGCCGAATGGCCTCCTCCTGCATATATTTTATATGCTTCCAGGAGTATGGGGAGAAGGCAGGAGAATGGGGTTGGGTGGAGAGATAGATCAGCCATGATTGAATGGTGGAGTAGACTGGATGGGCCGAATGGCCTAATTCTGCTCCTATCACTATCTCCAACGTTTAGATAACGTTGCACTTGTCAGAGCCGCTGAGTTACCCCAGCGCTTTGTGTCTATCTTCAGACAGCAGTGTGGGTGGGCTGAGGGAGTGTGGCAGTCCCACACTGGTGGTCTTTGGTCCCTGGGGGGGGGTGGGCCGGAGGAGGTCCCGTTTGGTTTGGCCCCTGGCCATGGCCAAGCTGGTAGTCCAACTCGGAAGATCGGCCGTGTGTCGAAAAACTTGCTCACAAACAAACCAGCTGTCATCAGGCAACTGAACCATGTACTCGCTAGAATTTAGAAGATTGAGGGGGGGGTCTTATAAAAACTTACAAAATTCTTAAGGGGTTGGACAGACTAGATGCAGGAAGATTGTTCCCGTTGTTGGGGAAGTCCAGAACACGGGGTCACAGTTTAAGGATAAGAGGGAAATATTTTAGGACCGAGATGAGAAAATTTTTTCACACAGAGAGTGGTGAATCTGTGGAACTCTCTGCCACAGAAGGTAGTTGAGGCCACACAGTTCATTGGCTATATTTAAGAGGGAGTTAGATGTGGCCCTTGTGGCTAAAGGGATCAGGGGGTATGGGGAGAAGGCAGGGATGGGATACTGAGTTGGATGATCAGCCATGATCATATTGAATGGCGGTGCAGGCTCGAAGGGCCGAATGGCCTCTACTCCTGCACCTGTTGTCTATGTTTCTATGTTTCTATACCACCACCAGAGCGCATTGCTGAATTATGTGACCCTCATGGGTGACCCTCGGACTATCCTGGATCGGACTTTGCTGGCTTCACCTTGCACTAAACGTTATTCCCCTATCATGCTACTGTAACTCTAAATGGATCACTTATAATCATGTATTGTCTTTCCGCTGACTGGATAGCACGCAACAAAAGCTTTTCCCTGCACCTCGGTACACGTGACAATAAACTAAACTGAACAATAACAAAAGACTCGCCCCCAAAAGAACCATCAGTAAATGGACAAAATGGTCTTGACCCGAAACGTCACCCATTCCTTCTCTCCAGGAGACAGGATGCTGCTTGTCCCGCTGAGTTACTCCAGCTTTTTGTTTCTACCTTCGGCTTAAACCGGCATCTGCAGTTCCTTCCATATTTGGGTAAGTCACAAAGGGCTGGAGGAAGTCAGCGGGTCAAGCAGTCGGAAGAAGGGTCCTGAGCTGGTGTAGAACCCAGCGGGTCACTCTTCTCCACACTGACCCACTGAGTTCTTCCAGCAGTTTGTGTTTTGCCATTGTTGTCCATGTTGGGAGACCAGGAGGTGCTCTCTCCACTCCGTCCCAGAATAAAGCTGTCCATTCCCCCCACAGAGGCTGCCTGACCCGCTGAGATCGGCCAGGTCTGTGTGTTTGGCTCCAGGTGCCAGCACCTGTAGTTCCTCGCCTCTCGACATTCATGTTGGTGGGCAGTTGAGTCGAGGGAAATCGGAGCGTCGCAGGTCACCTGGAATGAGAAGAGGGGAGAGCTTCAGTGGTCAGTGGTCAGTACGGGTGTCAGCGGTCGCGGAGAGGAGGCAGGAGAGAAACTGCATAAGACTATATTATTATTGCACCATATCATTATCATCCTTTATTGTCATCTTACAAAGCAACAGCCATACAGTGCAAAATGAGAAGATGTTTCCCAGGGAATACTGGAGCATCGCACATAAAAAATTAAACATTCCACGCATAAAATATAAACGATTAAAATATTTTAAAAATCCAGTTCCTGATAAAACAGTAAAAATAGTTAAAAAGATGCAGGTAAAAACAGCAACATTAAAATACAAGTAATCTCCCCCCGATAGGCCGAGTAGACTTTAGTTTAGTTGAGATATACAGCGTCCCCTGTGTGTAAGCAAAACAACAAATCTCACTGTGATTAATAAAGTATCGTTCATTCATTCACACATTAATTAATTAATTCATTCATTCATTCATCATGCATTCATTATTCATTCATTCATTCATTCATGCATTCAATTCATTCATCATGCATTCATGCATTCATCATCATGCATTCATTCATTCATTCATCCCATCATTCACACATACATACCTGGTGTGGTCACGCGGGGATGTGGAAGAACAGGTAGACGGGCTGCAGCAGAGAGGGAGAGACAGGGCAGAGAGGTTAGAGCAGTTATTCTGCCATGGTGGTGCACTCCCCTCTGTCCCAGCGAGGACCCCCCCCCCTCACCCTGAACTCAAGCCAGCGAAGGAGTGGCTTCTCCAGAGAATCGAGTACCTGGCTGTGGTCATCGCAACTCCCCCGACCCCCTCACTACCCTCCCCTACCCCCCCCCTATCACTATCCACCCCCCTCAGCCCCCCTCCCTCATGCTCCCTCTCTCCCCCCCCCACTCTCCCTCTCACCCCTCTCCCCACTTCCCCGTCCCCCGCCCCATCCCCCCTCCTCCACTCTCCCCCCAGTTCCCATCCCCACTCCTCCCCCTTCCCCACCCCCAATCCAAAATTAAAGGTATGAAAAGGTCCAGAACAAATCAGAGACGAAATATTTTAAAAATCCAGTTCAAATCACTGACGGCCAAGGAGCCCACAATGGTCCATTGTTGGCTGTGGAACAGGTGATATAGAGGGATGCCAACAGTGAAACTAGCAGGATGGGGGAGGGGATGGAGAGAGAGAGAGGGATAGCAAGGGTCACTTGAAGTTGGAGAGGTCAATGTTCATACCGCTGGGGTGGGTGTAAGCTGCACAAGTGGAATATGAGGTGGTGTTTGCGTTTGGCCTCACTCGGACAGTGGAGGAGGTCCAGGACAGAAAGGTCAGTGTGGGAATGGGAGGGGGAGTTAAGGTGTTGACCAAGCGGGAGGAAGTGAGTTAGGACAGTGGCCAGCAGAGGGAGCATGACCCATCCTAAAGACAGTGGCCCCGCGGTAGAGTTACTGCCTCACAACGCCAGGTACCCAGGTTCGATCCTGACTACGGGTGCTGTCTGTACCGAGTTTGTACCCCCTCCTCGTGACCTGCGTGGGATTGCTACGAGCGCCCTGGGTTTCTCCCACACTCATGTTCATAAGTCATGAGCAGAATCAGACCATTCGGCCCATCGAGTCTACTCCGCCATTCAATCATGGCTGATCTATCTCTCTTTCTCAACCCCACTCTCCTGCCTTCTCCCCATAATCCTCGACACCTTAACTAATTAACAACCTATCAATCTCCACTTTAAAAATACCAGTCACTGACTTGCCTTCTACAGCCGACTGTGGCAATGAAATCCACAGATTTATCACCTTCTGATTAAAGAAAGGATTTCCTCCTCGTGTGAGCGTTGCAAAACCTAAGAAACATAAGGGTACCTGCACCGCCATTCAATATGTGCTATTACTCAGTATCCCGTACCTGCCTTCTCTCGGTGCCCTCCAGGGCCTAGTGTCTTGTACCAATGTACTGTTACCTGCAGAGAGTTCCAGAGTTCAAAGTGTGTGAAGGGCCATCTCGGTGGAGGATGCTTCACTCTGTGCCTGTGCCCCACTGGGAGTAAGCGGGAACAAACCTAGATGTGTCCACATGTTTAGTTTCTAGTTTAGAGACACAGAGCTAGAGAACACCAAGTCCGTGCCGACCAGCGATCCCCACACACTAACACTATCCTACACACACTAGAAACAATTTCTACATTTACACCAAGCCAATTAACCTACAAAACCTGCAAGCCAATTTGGAGTTTGGAGACACAGCGCGGAAACACTGAGTCCGTGCCGACCAGCGATCCCCGCACACAAACACTATCCTACACACACTAGGGACAATTTACACATACACCAAGCCAATTAACCTACAAACCTGCAAGCCTTTGGAGTGTGGGAGGAAACCGAAGATCTCGCAGAAAACACACGCAGGTCACGGGGAGAACGTGCAAACTCCGTACAGACAGCACCCGTAGTGGGGATCCAACCGGGGTGTCTGACGCTGCAAGAGCTGTAAGGCAGCAACTCTACCACTGCGCCACCCACTAGTGCCACAATAATATCTACTGCCAGGAGGTCCATGCTTGCCCTTCACCAAACACCAGTGTTTCCTGCTCTGCACCTTGTGGTCGCCCATACACACAGCGGGTCCCATCACGTCATACACCGGCCTCCCCTGAAAAACAAAGCCACACACCGTTCAAACAGGTCATTTGGCTAAATTATACTAATACTAAATGATGCCACTTTGGTGGCAAAAAACAGGAAAGTAGATTATTATCTGAATGGTGGCCGACAAGGAAAAGGGGAGATGCAACGAGACCTGGGTGTCATGGTACACCAGTCATTAAAAGTAGGCATACAGGTGCAGCAGGCAGTGAAGAAGGCGAATGGTACCTTAGCATTCATAGCAAAAGGATTTGAATATAGGAGCAGGGAGGTTCTACTGCAGTTGTACAGGGTCTTGGTGAGACCACACCTGGAGTATTGCCTACAGTTTTGGTCTCCTAATCTGAGGAAAGACATTCTTGCCATAGAGGGAGTACAGAGAAGGTTCACCAGACTGATTCCTGGACTTTCATATGATGAAAGACTGGATAGACTTGGCTTGTACTCGCTAGAATTTAGAAGATTGAGGGGGGGAATCTTATAGAAACCTACAAAATTCTTAAGGGGTTGGACAGGCTAGATGCAGGAAGATTGTTCCCGATGTTGGGGAAGTCCAGAACAAGGGGTCACACAGTTTAAGGATAAGGGGGAAATCTTTTAGGACCGAGATGAGAAAAACATTTTTTCACACAGAGAGTGGCGAATCTGTGGAATTCTCTGCCACAGAAGGTAGTTGAGGCCACAGTTCATTGGCTATATTTAAGAGGGAGTTAGATGTGGCCCTTGTGGCTAAAGGGATCAGGGGGTATGGAGAGAAGGCAGGGATGGGATACTGAGTTGGATGATTAGCCATGATCATATTGAATGGTGGTGCAGGCTCGAAGGGCTGAATGGCCTACTCCTGCACCTAATTTCTATGTTTTTAATAAGAAGAAATATATTATCAACATCATTTAGCCTTGCATCCTCCTCCTCTTCCATATTTAATGTTTGTTCTCCCCTGCATCAACAAAACATCACAATTGAATCAATCAAAGGCAGACACAGAATGCTGGAGTAACTCAGCGGGACAGGCAGCATCTCTGGAGAGAAGGAATGGGTGACATTTCAGCTCGACACCCTTCTTCAGACAGGTGTTTCAACACCTGGGCAATCCACACACCTGTACACAGCTGACTAACCCATCACAGAGGGGTACAGCACAGTTGAGACTGCTTTAGCCAGAACAGTACTGCAACAGGCCCTTCGGCCCATCGTGTCCATGCCGAACATGATGCTAGGTTAAATTAATCTCCTCTGCCTGCCTGCAGATGATCCCAATCCCTCCATTCTCTACATATCCATGAGATATGAGCTGGGACAGGCAGCATCTCTGAATAGAAGGAATGGGTGACGATGGTTTCGGATGGAGACACTTCTTCATTTTGTTGTTGGGAATGTCGTCTGGGAAGAATATCAGTGACTGCAGTCGATTACCTTCACCACGAGCTCGATGGCAGAGGGAGACATGAGGATGCGGTCACACCAGGCTGGGCAGCGGGTGTTGGCGTACAGTGTTCCCTCCGTGTTCACCTCACTGTACGGGTAACTGGAAGGCAGAACACAATAGACAATTGCAGGTTAGTTTGCTTCTAGTGTGTGGGATAGAACTGGTGTACAGGTGATTGATGGTGGGCTGAAGGGCCTGTTCCCACGCTGTAACTCGAAACTTAAGGATGGCAGAGGTGCCAGGCAATAAATGCTCTGTTCAGAATTCCAATCAATGGGAAGATTTCTTTCTTTCAGGAATCGATGCATTGTGCGGATGCCCCTCGTGCAGTCATTGCTTCCGAAGGTGAAGTACATCACATCCCTGTGTGCCTGGGCGGCAGCCATGATCTGAATGAGAGCTGCACGGAGGCAAGAGATTGTCATGAGATGAGGAGAAACTACTTCACCCAGAGAGTTGTGAATCTGTGGAATTCTCTGCCACAGAAGGCAGTGGAGGCCAATTCACTGGATGTCTTCAAGAGAGAGTTAGACTTAGCTCTTAGGGCTAACGGAATCAAGGGATATGGGGGAGAAGGCAGGAACTGATTGTGGATGATCAGCCATGATCATATTGAATGGCGGTGCTGGCTCGAAGGGCCGAATGGCCTACTCCTGCACCTATTGTCTATGTTTCTATGTTTCTGTTCTGTGGGACCTGCTGCGTGGCCATCTCCCCAAACACACACGCATCAAGCAGGCTGTGCTTCCTCTCCAATGCCAGACTACATTCATATGGTTACTCAGCAGAGAGACAGGCCCTTCGGCCTGCTGAGTCTGTACCAAGCATGCATTTACACAACCTACATTAATCCCATATTCCCCCACTACAAACAGGTTAGTTGGCTTCTGGTGTGCAGGGTAGATCTAGTGTACGGGGTGATCGCTGGTCGGCACGGACATGCTGGGCCGAAGGGCCTGTTTCCATGCTGTATCTCTAAACTAAAGGATGACAGGGGTGCCATGCAATAATGGCCCTGTTCAGAATTCCAATCAAGCCAATATTACCACAGAGTTTGTTCCTTGGGGCTATGGTTGTTCCTTAGGGCTAACGGAATCAAGGGATATGGGGAGAAGCAGGAACAGGGTACTGATTCTGGATGATCAGCCAGGATCATATTGAATGGCGGTGCTGGCTCGAAGGGCTGAATGGCCTCCTGCTGCATCTACTGTCTATGTTTCCTACGTACCTTGGAGGAAAGTGAATGTCCAGCTCACAGATTTCATCGGTGAACGTGGCCAGCTCCCGGTCGAACTCTAGAAGCTAAAGAGAGATGAAGAGTCAGTGCCTTGTGCTGTTGAACGGGTCAGGAGCAGCAATAACTCACACAGACACGGACACGGCACGAGTGACAAAAGATCGGCATTTACGAACAGCTTTTCCATTGTTTTCTCGGAAAACATCTTGATCAAAGTAGTCGAAGGTTTTCGATTCAAGCCTCAGCAGAACCTGCACAGTAAAGGCGGAAATGTGTCTTAGTGAAATATTCAACTGCCCCGCAACTCACTCACCACAGATCAGTGCATTAAAACTTCAGTACTTCATAAGGTCATGTGATAGCAGCAGAATTAGGCCATTCGGCCTCATCAAGTCTACTCCACCATTCAATCATGGCTGATCCATCTCTCCCTCCTAACCCCATTCTCCTGCCTTCTCCCCATAATCCCCGACACCCATACTAATCAAGAAATCCATCTACAGTATCTCTGCCTTTAAAATATCCACTGACTTGTGGCCTCCACAGCCGTCTGTGGTAAAGAATCCCACAGATTCACCACCCTCAGACTAAAGAAATTCCTCCTCTTCTACTTCTTAAAGTAACGCCCTTTAATTCTAAGGCTGTGACCTCTAGTCCTAGACTCTCCCACTAGAACTATGTTTACATATTGTGTTGTGCTGCAGCAAGCAAGAAATTCATTGTTCTATCTGGGACACAGGACAATAAAACACTCTTGTCTCACCCCACCCACTCTCCCACCCACCCACCCACACACCCACTCCCCCACCCACCTCACCCACCCACCCACTCCCCCACCCACTCACCCACCCACCCACTCCCCCACCCCACTCACCCACCCACCCCCCCACCCACTCACCCACCCACCCACTCCCCCACCCCACTCACCCACTCACCCACCCACACACCCACTCCCCCCTACCCCACCCCATCGCCCCCCCACCCCCACCCCACCCCCCCACCACCCACCCCCCCCCCCACCCACTCACCCACTCACCCACCCACTCACCCACTCACCCACCCACTCACCCACCCACCCACACCCACCCACCCACCCACCCACCCACTCACCCCCACCCACCCCACTCACCCACCCACTCCCCCCCACCCACTCCCACCCACCCACCCACCCCCACTCACTCACCCACCACTCACCCACTCACCCACCCACTCACCCCACCCACCACTCCCCCACCCACCCCAGCCACTCACCCACTCCCCCACCCACTCCCCCACCCATTCCCACACCCCCTCTCACACCCATTCCCCCACCCACTCACCCACCCACTCACCCACCCACTCACACCACTCACACTCACACACTCACCCACTCACCCACTCACACCCACCCACCCACCCACACCCACTCACCCACCCACCCACCCACCCCCCCACTCCCTCCCCCACTCCCCCCCCCACTCCCCCACCCATGCACACACTCCCCCACCCAACCCCCCCCCCACCCACTCCCCCACCCACCCACCCCCCCACTCCCCCCACCCACACACCCACCCACCCACCCACTCACCCACCCACACAATCCCCACACCCACCCACCCACCCACTCACCCACCCACTCACCCACCCACTCACCCACCCACTCACCCACCCACCCACTCACCCACACACTCACACACTCACTCACCCACCCACTCACCCTCACACACACCCACCCACACGCTCTCCCACACGCTCACCCACTCACCCACCCACACCCACCCACTCACTCACCCACACACCCACACCCACCCACCCACCCACCCACACACACCCACCCACACCCACCCACCCACCCCCCACTCACTCAAACCACCCCACACACACACAACACCCACACACTCACAGCAACCACCACCCCGCAACCCACCCCCACCCACCCACACACTCACCCCCACACCCACTCACCCCACCCACCCACTCACCCACCCACTCACCCCACCCACCCACTCACCCACCCACTCACAGACTGGGGGAGTGAATGGTTCAAGAACAGATGAAGCATCAAACTCCCCAGTGGACGGGCTGGGCTGTTGGCACACACCCACCCACCCACCCACTCACACACACCACCCACTCACCTTGTGATCCTTGCCCTTCTCCTGGAAGAGAACCTTCTTCACGTCTCCAGCATCGTTGGTGGGTATGGTCTGTACAGTAGCTGGGCTGCACAGAGTCTGTGGAACAAGGTGCACACACGCGTTATTCAGCTCTTGGTCGATCACACAATTAAGCCACGAGTTCAGCTGATTATTCCCAGACCACCAACCCAGTCCGCACGCGATCCCTGGGCAGTACACAGATTCTTTGGGATGTGGGAGGAAACCGGAGCAACTTTAAGGTCAAAGGGGAAAAACCCACACAGTAGAACGTGCAAACTCCACAAAGACACGGTCAGGATAAATCCCGGTGCAGGAGCTGTGAGCTGCTCCAATTCCCCCCCCTCCCTCCATATGAGGAGGGCTTCGCTCAATGGAGGTGAGTGATGGTGGTCTTATTAAATTCCGACTGGGAAACAGGCCCTTCGGCCCAACGTGTCCATTCTGTCCAAGTTGCAGCGGTACAGGGGACCACACCATTCGGCCCATCAAACCCGCCCTGTTGCCCCACCCCGTCCTACCTCCACCACTCTCTGTGTGTCCAGTCTCACGTTGAAGTCCCCGAATATTAGGAAGGGCACCTTCTTGTAGCAGGAGTTGGTGATCCTGAGGGAAGAGAACAGCACGCTCATGTTTATTATTGCCACCTACACTGAGGTACAGCGAGCTGTATTGCTTCACACGCTATCCATGCTGACCAGATGATACAACACACAAATACAATCAACTCAGACTCAAGCACAGTAGTTTAGTGTAGGAAGGAACTGCAGATAGATGCCGGTTTAAACTGAAGATAGACACAAGATGCTGGAGTAACTCAGCGGGACAGGCAGCGTCTCTGGAGAGAAGGAACGGGTGACATTTCGGGTCGTGTTGAGTCTGAAGAAGAATCTCGACCCGAAACGTCGCCCATTCCTGCTCTCCAGAGATGCTGCCTGTCCTGCTGAGTTACTCCAGCATTTTGTGTCTATCTTCTGTGTTTACAAACCTGCTGCAAGTACACATTTCATGGACTTGACATTGGCTCTGGCATGATCGTGTGGGTTTTCTCCAGTTTCCTCCCACACTCCAAATAATGTGCAGGTTTGTAGGTTAATTGGCTTCTGTAAAGTGACCGCAATGTGTAGCACTGTGCTAGTGTACAGGGTGATCGCTGGTCGGTGTGGACTCGGTGGGCCGAAGGGCCTGTTGCCTTGCTGTATCTCTAATTGTCTAAACTAATGTAGGGGTGAATGCTGGTCGGTGGGAACTTGATGTTTTCTGTTCTCTGGATGCTTTCAAGAGAGTTAGATAGGGCTGTTAAAGATAGCGGAGTCAAGGGATACGGGGAGAAGGCAGGAACGGGGTACTGAGTGAGGATGATCAGCCATGATCACAGTGAATGGCGGTGCTGGCTTGAAGGGCCGAATGGCCTCCTCCTGTACCAATTATCTATTGTGTTCTCTCCATTCCTCTCAGATTCAGATTCAGATTCAGATTCAATTTCAATTGTCAGTGTACAGTACAGAGACAACGAAATGCATTCGAAATGCACTCTCCTCCCCACCCTTCCACTGTGAACCCTTCCCCCTTCTGTACCCCCACCACCCCCCTCCTCCCGACCCACCCCTCCCCCCCCTCCCCTGCCCCCTCCCGCCCCCACCCCACCCACCTGCTCAGCACGTGACCCAGTGCTCTCCGACGGTTTCCTGGGAAGACAGAGGGACATCTCCAGGCCACCAGGTTCGAGGCGTCGTGGAACAGGTGGACATTGACCAGGTCGAACACCCTGTGCCAGGAATAAACAGGTGAGTGCTTGCAGGTGATGGGGCTGGGGCCACTAGTGACCCACACCCACCCTGCTGTGCCCAAGCGTGTAGGTGGGAACTGCAGATGGGGGTTTACACCAAAGCTGCCACAGCCAAGTCAAGTTAAGTGTATTTGTCACATACACATACGAGATGTGCAGTGAAATGAAAGTGGCAATGCTCGCGGACTTTTGTGCAAAAGACAAACAACAAAACAACCAAACAAATTATAAACACAATCATAACACACATATTCTTTTACATAATAAATAATGGATGGAAAAACGTTCAGTAGAGTTAGTCCCTGGTGAGATAGGCGTTTACTGTCCGAATTGCCTCTGGGAAGAAACTCCTTCTCAACCTCTCCGTTCTCACCGCATGGCAACGGAGGCGTTTGCCTGACCGTAGCAGCTGGAACAGTCCGTTGCAGGGGTGGAAGGGGTCTC